>NC_079190.1:458693508-458776008 GCF_029499605.1 Hyla sarda
AATCTGTCAGAACTCTGTTCACATGAGACCGTCTTCTTGGTTTATCCATGGAAACAGCGCTTTAATTCTTCTATTATCGATCACCTTAAAACCAAACAAAAGAAAACAAGTGTAAGTATTCTATGATCAAAAACGGTCACGTTGCATATTGTTAACAAAACAAAACAAACAAGATCACAGATTCCTACTGCTACTGATCTATTTTATGTATGTGTGCTGGAGAAGGTGGGACTTAGCCAAGGGGGCAGGGCAAAATTATCTTTTTGCCTATTGCAAACAGGACAGAAAGGGAGGGAGGCTCCTGCTGCTGCCGCCGGTTTCCTTAAAGCCAGCACAGCATGGTTCCTGGGACACAGAGGAAATGTATTTATATGCGTCTCCATTTTAAGAGTAATACAAGATGAAATGGGATAAAATAATTTGATTATAGGGGTTATCCAAGATTAGAAAAACAGCTGATTTCTTCAACAAACGGCATCACATCTGTCCTCAGGTTGTGTGTGTGGTATTGAAGCTCAGTTCCATTTTAGTGAATGAAAACAAGTTGTAATACCACCCACAAACTGTGGATAAGTGTGGTGCCATTTTGGGAGAAATTAGCTGTAATGTTCTATTACTTAAAACCCCTTTAACCCCTTAAGGACACAGGACATAAATGTACGTCCTGGTGAGGTCGTACTTAACGCACCAGGACGTACATTATGTCCTAAGCATAACCGCGAGCATCGGAGCCAGTGACCTGATTACATCCAGGGACCTGCCAGTAATGGCGGACATCCGCGATTCCGTGGATGTCCGCCATTAACCGCTCAGATGCCGTCATCACGGATGTTCGGATCATGGCATCTGCAGCATCGTGGTCACTAAAATGGATGATCGGATCGCCCGTAGCGCTGCCGCGGTGATCCGATCATCCAGCACGGCAGACGGAGATCCCCTCACCTGCCTCCGCTGCCTTCCCGCAGACCAGAGCAGAAGATGACCGATAACACTGATCAGTGCTATGTCCTATACATAGCACTGAACAGTATTCCCAATCGAATGAATGCTATAAATAGTCCCCTATGGGGACTATTAAAGTGTAAAAATAAAAGTTAAAAAAAATGTGAAAAACCCCCTCCCCAATAAAAACGTCAGTTGTCCCATTTTCCCTATTTCACCCCCCAAAAATGTAAAAAAAATATTTTATATACATATTTGTTATCGCCGCGTGTGTAAATATCTGAACTATTAAGATAAAATGTTAATGATACCCTATGGTGAACGATATGAACGTTAAAAAAAAATAAAAGTCCAAAATAGCTGCTTTTTTATAACATTTTATTCCAAAAATTTTTTTAGAAAAAATTGATTAAAAGGTTTATATAAGCAAATATGGTATCAATAAAAAGTACAGATCACGGCGCAAAAAATTAGCTCTCATACCGCCGTTTATACGAAAAAATGACAAAAGCTATAGGTCTTCAAAATAGGGGGATTTTAAACGTACTAATTTGGTTAAAAAGTTTGCGATTTTCTTTAAGCGCAACAGTAATAGAAAAGTATGTAATCATGGGTATCATTTTAATCGTATTGACCCAAAGAATAAAGAACAGATGTCATTTTTACTGTAAATTGTATGGCGTGAAAATGAAACCTTCCAAAATTAGCAAAACTGCAGTTTAATTTCCCCACACAAATAGTATTTGTTTGGTTGCGACATACATTTAATGGTAAAGTGAGTGATGTCATTACAACGAACAACTGGTCGCGCAAAAAAACAAGCCCTCATACTAGTCTGTGGATGAAAATATAAAAGAGTTATGATTTTTTGAGTCCTTAAGGGGTTAAAAAAGGATTTTTGCATTTTCTGTGGTTCTGTGGATTTTTCTCTATTCTGTTAAAATAACACTGACCCAATACAGTGTTTCCCAACCAGGGTGCCTCCAGCTGTTGCAAAACTACAACTCCCAGCATCGGCCAACAGCTGTCCGGGCATTCTGGGAGTTTTGCAGCAGCTGGAGGCACCCTGGTTGAGAAACACTGACAATATAATACTAAAACAAAAAATCAAATACATTTTTCATTAAATAAATTAAAAATAAATTTTAGAAATACATATCAGTAGCTACCGTTTGGTTAAAATCTTTCAGCACCAAGCAGCAGTACAAAGTAAAAAGTTTTTCAGACACAAACAATTGATAGCCTATCTTTAGCATTGGCATTCCAACCCCCCCCCCCCCCCCCCCCCACTAATCATCAGAATTAATAAGACTAGGCTGCAGTACCAGACAAAACCACATATATGGATAAGGTGCTCTACCCAGATAAACATTGGGCCAGGCCATTGTTTTAATAACAGATAATAGTGTTTAGTTTCCCATTTAAATGTGAAGATTTACACCCATAAAAGTATCCTACAAACACGCTAGAAGGTTAAACGCTACATATTCAACCTATATCACCCTTAAAAATAGATGTTACGCTGGGTACGTCCACTACTGCAATGTCAAGGTCATGGAATAGCAAGTAAGATTACAAATGGGACTGATGTAACAGCTGGCACTTGATCCAGGCTCCTGGGGTTTAGAATACACTTAACATACACAACATACACACACGCCATTTACACATACTGCACATTGTATTACAAGTGTTTAGAACGCTTAAGGACAACCAAATGTTTAGCCTTGTGTGACATTCTGCGCAGACCATCGGAAATGCAGCAGCCGACCAGATAAAAAAGAAAAAGATTGGAACAAAGCGAGATACCGTTAATTACGGCACATCAGAAATCATGCCAGTCATCCCCTTACCAAAATGGAAATGGACAAAGATTGAAAGGCGAAAAACACAACAAGGCAAGTCGCCTGGCAAATAGCAAATGTTGATACATACAGAAGGATTGGAGGTTACAGAACTGCACTTAAAGGGATACTCCGGTGAAAACCTTTTTTTTTTTTTTTTTCAAATCAACTGGTGCCAGAAAGTTAAACAGATTTGTAAGTAACTGTAGTAAATAACTTCTATTAAAAAAAATCTTAATCCTTCCAGTATTTATTAGCTGCTGAATGCTACAGAGGAAATTCTTTTCTTTTTGGAAATTGCTCTCTGCTGACATCATGACCACAGTGCTCTCTGCTGACATCTCTGTCCATTTTAGGAACTGTCCAGAGCAGCATATGTTTTCTATGGGGATTTTCTCCTACTCTGGACAGATCTTAAAACGGACAGAGGTGTCAGCAGAGAGCACTGTGGTCATGATGTCAGCAGAGAGCACTGTTTTCAAAAAAGAAAATAATTTCCTCTGTAGTATTCAGCAGCTAATAAGTACTGGAAGGATTAAGATTTTTTATTGACGTAATTTACAAATCTGTTTAACTTTCTGGCACCAGTTGATAAAAAAATAAAAAAAAAATAACGTTTTTCACCGGAGTACCCCTTTAAAAGGGTACCGGCCACAATGAAAACACAGTCCGATCTGTGGGAGTGGAGCAGATAGCAATGTAGTTTGTTAGAAAATGTTTTCTACATATTTAAAATTATTAAAAATGGGTACACTGGCAGAAAGGTTTTTTTTTTTAAATGAACATTCCCAAGCGATTAAAAAAAATAAACATGTACTTGCCAAACACGCTCCCCTGCTGGCTTTGGTAACACTGCTTGTGGTATCTGGTGATCTCCTTTTTCGGGTGCTTGGAGGGGGGCAATATGTCACCTGTCACTCAGCCAATCACTGGCCACAGTGGTGTACTGTATTAGCCAGTGATTTCGCTGACGGCACTCTGACATATCTGGACCAGTGCCGTTATCCTCTTCCAGGCTCTGGTGCCCAATATATCAAAGTGCCGCTCAGCCAATAACTGGTTAAGGTGGGATACCGCTGCAGCCAGCGATTGGCCCCGGAAGAGGAGAGCAGAGTTACCAGAGCCAATGGGGGAGTGTGCAAAGTATGTACATGTTTATTTTATTTTTAAGAACAGATAGCCTGGGCATATTTATTAAAGAAAAATAAATAAAACAAACTACCATCTGAGTACCCTTTTAACTGAAATCCCTGATTATTCTATGTTAGGAACACAGAAGTTGCTTCCAGCCTTGACTGACAGCTTTCAATCTCTAAGTAGGACCGCCCAATGGACTCCATACCTAGAACCAGCAGAGATTACAGTCAATAATTTGCAAGTTATACTGAATCCCCCCCCAAAACACTACATATCACTGCGCTCGGCTCCTGCTCTACAACATAAAACTGGCAGCTCAGACTGTTTGTATAATGTGCCTGGTTGCCTTTAAGCTATCTAACGCAGCATAGTTTTCTGCTCTTAGATGTCTTAGGTAGCATCTACTTGACTACAGATCTTTATAGATAAACACATATACATAATACGGTCTGAAGTTCAGACCTGTTTGCCCGCAACCAGTGACCAAAGTAAATATTCTGCCTTTTATACTCCTACTAGGTAGTAGCAGTGCTAGGGGTAATTTTAGGCTCCTTTAGGCATCAGCACTTTTGTGGCTGAACACCAGTGTATGCCTTTTCCAGTATATAGTATATAGTAGGCCAAATATAAGGCTATCAGTAGACACACAAACATATATATAATTTTTTTTTTTCACTTATTTTGTGTTAAATAAATATAATATATCTATATCTATATATACATACATACATACACACACATACTTATCTATATAATATTTTTAACAAATATAAAAAAAAATTTATATATATATATATATATATATATATATATATATATATATATATTCCAAATTAATAATATATTTCTTTAATAAACATCTGTCTATCCAATTCGTCTGCTTCTTGCAAACACTTCACAGTTAAGTTAATTTCCCTGGGTGTGAAGGAAAGTGATGACTTATTTGTTATAGATTTTTATTTTGCCCTTTCCGCTCAGTCTTTCTGGCTCACTGGACATGCACCTATTGATTGATAGCAGAATAAAGTCCGTGGTTCCTCCCCGCGTACAGTAATTGATACTGGACATAAATTCCTGAAAAACAGCTCGCCATTCCTCTGTTGAGAACAACTTCTTAAAAAACAAGTTGCTGATAATTTAGATGACGACCTTGTTGGAAACCAATGCAAACTTTTCTGTTTATCCCGATGTCTCCAAATCAACAATGAATCAATTTATACTAATTTCTTCAATTTAAAAAAAATAAAATAAAAAAAGAGAAAAAAAGGAAACACCCTAGATCCTATACACAGTCTCTGCCCAATGTCTTATTATACAGTAGATAACTATGATCAAAATGAATTGTGCAGTTATTCCCTAATTTCCAGCCTGTTTTAAGGGGTACTCTGCCGCTAGACAGGTTATCATATATCAGGTTTTAATATGTCTGGTCGTAAGGGCGGAGGCGCTGGGGACCCCCGCGATCTCTACTACAGTCACCACGGCCCCTCCATTCATGTCTATAGGAGGAGGGGTGACAGCTTTGTACTAGCCACCACGCCCCCTCCCGTAGACGTGTTCATGAACGCTGCAGCGCCCGCCCCGAGATCACATGAGGTCTCAGTGCCGGAACCCCAGCAATCAGACACGTTATTCTCCCCCCCCCCCCTTTACTTTGGATAGGGGAAAACATGTCTAGGGGCAAAGTACCCCTTTAAGTGTACCTTCACACAGGTGGATTCTGGTGCAAGTGGAATTTCAGCTGCAGGCAACCTGCAGCAGATTAGTTACATCTACTGAGGCCATGTTCACAAGGCGGAATTTCCGAACAGAATTCCGTGGAAATATTTTGCTGCAGAAGGGTCCTATTGATTTCAATGGAATTCTGCAGTACATTTCTGTGAACACGGTGAAACATGCAAACATGCGGAATGTCCGCCAGTGTTTTACGAGCAGACATTCCGCATATTTTCTGTCACTTGAACATAACCTAAGGCTACGTCGACCTCCGAGTTCAGTGTCTACCCCAAGAAATTCTCCTTATGTGCCCATAGATTAGGACAGTGGTCTCCAAAACATGGACCTTTAGTTGTTGCAAAACTACAACTCCTAGCATGCTAGGAGTTGTAGTTTTGTAATATCTGGAAGGCCACAGTATAGAGACCATTGGTGTCGGATATCCTTTTGGCATATGTTTGGCTGGTGGACTTGTATTGCCAATAGATACAAACAGCTCTCACCTCTACCTGGCAGCGTCTCTGGCCCACATTGGAATCCAAAGAATGTCCAGCACCAGTGGTGTGATAAGACAGGAATACTTTATTTGATCATGTAACAGAATACAACAGACTAGATTGTAACACCGACGCGTTTCGGAGCATCCAAGATCCTTAGTCATGGTATGACTTGTATTGCAATCAGCATCACCCATAAATGAGATCACAGCTAAAACAAAAACAACTTTCACCAATAAGGTATGAATGTATCCAACATGGCTAATTTAACCTGTGGCATCACCCTCCCTAACACGTGAGTCGCTCATATAGTCATGATGTATGACAACAATAAATCAAACAAGATCACAGAATGATGACAGGCCCTCTTGCTCAAACAGGCAACTGCGGAGTCATCTTAGCTTATTAATAGCCGATTGCTGACGGCAAAACCATTAAATGGGCAAATCTATAGGGAATGACAAAATTACACTACATCGACAAACCCTTTTAGGAGAATGCTTGCACGCTAAGATGACATAATATTTTGTATCATTATACATAGGTGCCACTTTGTCATGACTAGTCTGGAGGAGCAAAGTTTTACTTCTCCATACTCAGTCTGAAGTATTGGAGAATGGCAACCACTTGCTGATGATCTTAGGCCCAGGTTCACATGTGCGTGGAAGGTCTCTGGATTTCAGTTTGGTCATTGCGGAATGAAACTGAAATGACTGATACCATGGGTGCTCAAAGCATTCCATTGACTTATAATGTAGTCTGCCAGGTAGGTCCATCATGGTGTTCGTCATACTTCCATGCGGCATAAGTTTTTCTGGGAAACATGACATGAACTGCAACTGGGCCTACGAATCAAGATGTGAACCTTGTCTCAGATCATCAGGAAGGGACATTGCAGTCACTTAAAGGGCTATTCCAGGAAAAAACTTTTTATATATATCAACTGGCCCCAGAAAGTTAAACAGATTTGTAAATTATTTCTATGAAAAAATCTTAATCCTTTCAGTACTTCTGAAGTTAAGGTTGTTCTTTTCTGTCTAAGTGCTCTATGATGACAAATGTCTGAGGAAACGCCCAGTTTAGAAGAGGTATGCTATGGGGATTTGCTTAGAAACTGGGCGTTTCCCGAGACACGTCTCATCAGAGAGGACTTACACAGAAAAGAACAACCTTAACTTCAGAAGCTCATAAGTACTGAAAGGATTAAGATTTTTTTAATAGAAGTAATTTACAAATCTGTTTAACTTTCTGGAGCCAGTTGATATATATATATTTATATAAAAAAAAAGTTTTTTCCTGGATAACCCCTTTAAAAATAATCAGCCTTAAAGCGTTACTATCAGGATGGCCAGCGGCAGGTCAACCTAAAAGTGCAATCCAGTTGCCCGAAATTAGTGCCGAGACTAACAAACAGATGGACCCATCCAAGTCAATGGGACGTCTGACAGTCTGTCTGATCAAGCGAGTCTCGGCACTAGTCTGGAGCAATGATATGGCACTTTTAGTTCAATCGTATTCTGCCGCCGGCATAACGCTTTAAGGCCCCCGACATCAGACTCAAGTAGTCAGAAACTACCAATTTTGGCAGAACAAGCTGACTGGCAATGTATAGAAGCCTCCTGACTTTTCCCGACAGATGATGTCAGGGAAACGAAGGATTGGGCATGCTGGACATGCCCTATTCTTTTGTTTTTGAGAGAGAATCTGGCAGTGACTTACCTCTCCCCTCCTCATTCAGAACCTATGAATGCTCAGCTAAGCCGAAGGTTTAGGTGCACGGAGGGATCAGGAGAGACAGATGACCGCTCTCATGTGTATGGATACCTTTAGGGTCTCTGGGTCCAAACTCAATCTCAGTATGCCCCCAATTTTATTTGAATGCAAACAAACATTGTTGTACATGTTCCATCTGATGCTTAACCTCTCCTAGAACCATTGGCGATAGAAAAGAACCTGGTAGGCACTATACTGCAGCACACAGGAGTACGGATGGCTTTTCGGTACTAGGGTTGCTACCTTTCTTGCCAAAAAATACCAGCCATGCTCATCTGCATAATTATATATGTGTGAAATCACGGGATACACATATGCAGGGGGAAATTTTGTCCTATTCTGACCCCTATAACTTTTCTATTTCTCCTTACACAGGCCTGTATGAGGGCTCATTTTTTGCGCCTCGGTCTGTAGTTTTTAACAGTACCGTTTTTGTTTTGATGTGACTTTTTGATCGCTTTTTTTTATTTTTTTTATTAAAATCAAGAGTTGCAGTTAGTTACTAACTACAACTCCCAGCATGCACAGCCTGTGGCCCAGCAGCTGCCCCAAATGAAAACTACAACTCCCAGCATGTTGGACTATACAGTTGTATATAATATAGGTCAGTGTTTCCAAAGCAGGGGTGTCTCCAGCTGTTGCAAAACTACAACTCCCAGCATGTTGGACTATACAGTTGTATATAATATAGGTCAGTGTTTCCAAAGCAGGGGTGTCTCCAGCTGTTGCAAAACTACAACTCCCAGCATGTTGGACTATACAGTTGTATATAATATAGGTCAGTGTTTCCCAACCAGGGATGCCTCCAGCTGTTGCAAAACTACAACTCACAGCATGCCCGGACAGCCGTTGGCTGTCCGGGCATGCTGGGAGTTGTAGTTGTGCAACAGCTGGAGGCACCCCTGGTTGGGAAACACTGGTATAGGTTATGGTGCAACATTCCGGGAGTTGGGGCATTGGTTGGATAAATACCGGCCATAGCATTGCCGGTCTTTTTAATATAAAAATACCGTCAGGGTGGCCAAAATACCGGCCAGGTGGCAACCCTAATTGGTACAGAACCTACAAGTGCTGCTACACTTGGCTCTGCTATGTGCATGGGACCTTATACAGAAGGCTCTGCTTCAGCAACACGTATGCACGGTACCTGCAGGGAATGATGGTGTCATGGCCTCTATAAAACATCTTCCATGAGTCAGCTGAATGACAATGTACTTGTTGTTACCCCAGGTTTCTAACCATCTAAATGACTTCGTAGCTCTGTGGGGGTATTGTATGTCTTCTGCTAAATTGCGCCAATGATCTCCTCCGTTCCAAGACCCTAGACAAAGGCCGCAGCGATGTGAATTATGCCTCTGTACAATGTTAATGCACTTTATTTCCTTTGGTGTTCAATAAAAAGCTGCAGATTGTGGGTCTAGACAAGGACCTATAGGTACAGTGACCTATTAAGAAGCCCTAAGCAAATCTCATGGCGTTTGCTAGAAAGGCAATTTGCATAAACCTGACATGCCGTCCTAGCATTGAACAAAGCATACATTTATTTAAAGTCCATGACCTCACGCTAAACTCTAGCCACTCGGCTAATTTGGCATAAAGACATTCAGTACAATGCTGTACCTACTTACTGCAGTTAAATGACCCGATAAATGAACTCTCTGCTAAAAACAATGCGCTCACTGTACCCGCCATGTCACTGAATCAACAACTTATTTTTGCCTTTGTGCTTTGTACATTTTTATCGGGTGATGTCTTACGTGTAACCGTCTACATTATTATAGTGCTATAGGTTTAAGCCTGTAAAGGTTTCTGCGCGTCACATACCATGACATAAGAAATGCACAACACTTGCATAAATTCATATGAGCACAAACTAATTTTTTTTAATTTTTATTTATTTATCAAATAATGTGCAGAATGCAGTCCAGAATAGTTCATTTTTATAACACACCAGCAGAGTACCCGGCGTTGCCCGGTTTTTCCTTCCTTATCCTTGTTGGGGAGGAAAATCAACAAAGGGGGAAGTTTTTGACTTCATATCCCGTCCTCATATATTGTTGTCATATCCCAACTAGAGATGAGCGAACTTGCAGTAAATTCGATTCGTCACGAACTTCTCGACTCGGGAGTTGATGTCTTATCCTGCATAAATTAGTTCAGCTAATTTATGCAGGAAAATACATCAACTGCCGAGCTGAGAAGTTTGTGACGAATCGAATTTACTGTAAGTTCGCTCATCTCTAATCCCAACCCCATATCCCGTCCTCATATCGCAACCTCATATCCTGTCCTCATATATTGTTGTCATATCCCAACCCCATATCCCGTCCTCATATCGCAACCTCATATCCCGTCCTCATATATTGTTGTCATATCCCAACCCCATGCTTTTCAGTAGAGATGAGCCAACTTACAGTAAATTCGATTCGTCACGAACTTTTCGGCTCGGCGGTTGCTTTCTTTTCCTGCGTAAATTAGTTCAGCTTTCAGGTGCTCCGGTGGGCTGGAAAAGGTGGATACAGTCCTAGGAAAGGGTCTCCAGCCCACCGGAGCACCTGAAAGCTGAACTAATTTATGCAGGAAAAGTCAGCAACCGCCGAGCCGAGAAGTTCGTGACGAATCGAATTTACTGTAAGTTCGCCCATCTCTACTTTTCAGCTCTCGTCAATGCCTATTTTCTTCGCCATGCTTTACACTGCAGCTTTATCTGCTCAAATTGGAATCTGTGCGTATAGGCACAAGATCAGCAGGAGGTCAGAAGATGGAGAGCTTAAATAAGAAGTTCAACCAGTGTTTTTCAACCAGGGTTACTCCAGCTGTTGCAAAACTACAACTCCCAGCATGTCCGGACAGCCTTTGGCTGTCCGGGCATGCTGAGAGTTGTAATTTTGCAACAGCTGGAGGCAACCTGGTTGTAAAACACTGAGCTAAACTAAGGCTTATGTATGCTAAGGTAAAAAAAAAAAAAAAAAGCCTTCTTAGTAAGGGGTTACTGGATACTGACGTATGATACAGAAATGGTTTATTGACATGGAAAAGGGGAGTTTTGTTTTCTGAATAGGCAAAGTGCAGAAAAATGTCAGCACTGATCCACTGTTATTGGGCCCAATAAAAAAGATGGCGCCAAAACAATGTAATTCGCTTCTGAAAGTTATCACAATATCCAGAGATATTGTTGGGTGTGGATTTGCATATTTCCCTCTAGCAAAGACACCATAAGGCCGAGCTCACACTATGGAATTCCGCTCTGAAATCTCGAAGTGTGAATCAGGCCTAGGGTACGTTCACACATACATAGGTTTTCCTCAAGCAGAATTTCTGTAGGAAAATCCACAAGCAGATTGTTTTGCTGCTCATTGACTTCACTAGGTCGGCAGAAAATCTGACTGCTGATTTTCTACAGAGGAAATTCTGCTTTTTGATGGAGTCTTGACTCCATGGAGAATATAAGGGTATTAAAGGAAAACTGTCAGCTTTCTCCCCCCCGCACTAACCAGCGGTACTGGCTGGTAGTGCGGGGGACGCTGATCAGTTTGATGCTTACCGTACCAGGATCCGCCGCGCTGTTCGGCCCTAATCTTCTATTTTCGGGATATGCTAATGAGGTGCTAACTGGCAACGGCCGGGCTAACTGGCACTCTGACGTCAGTGCCGCTGCCCACAGTGCTGCCCAGCTCATCAATATTCCTCCCCTCCCTCTGCCTCTCCCTCTTCTCCCCACTCTGTAATGAAGAGAGAGGGGAGGAATATTGATTAGCTGGGTGGCGCAGCGGCAGGCGGAAATGACGTCAGAGTGCCAGTTAGCATCTCATTAGCATATCCCGAAAATAGAAGATTAGGGCCGAACGGCGCAGCGGATCCGGGAATGGTAAGCATCAAACTGATCAGCGTCCCCCGCACTACCAGCCAGTACCTCTGGTTAGTGCGGGGGGAGAAAGCTGACAGTTTTCCTTTAAAATTCAACATTTATAGTCCTTCTGTACCCAGACATCATCACCTGAAAAACAGTCGGTGGCCTCCATACACATTAGATAGTCAGCCAATCCAGTATTTTGGGCCTTTACTCTTTTCTTGATTGAGAAAACATGTCTGGTCAAACTGAGCCTACATGTGTATGGGAGTTTGCTAGAAATAGCTGTCAGCAGAATGACAATGACGGTGTATGGCCTTCTCCTGTAATACATTCAGTTTTGTTTCAGCCTCTTTAAAGGTCATAGGAAAGCTGGAAAGTAAAGGAGTACTCCGTTGCTAGACATCTTATCCCCTATTCATAGGACCCCCGCGATCTCCATGCAGACCCCACACCTCCCATAGACATGAACGGCGGGGGCGTCACGAGGTGGCGTCACGAGGTGGCGTAACGTAAAATCACGACCACAGCCTCCTAAACCCGGCGATGTCAAAATAATGTTCAGAATGCCTTAGGGGATTAGTTGCAGATCGCGGGGCGTCCGACCGCTGGGGCCCCCCGCAATCTCCTGTACGGGGCCCCGACAGCCCGCAGGAAGGGGGCATGTCGACCACCACACCGCTGCCTTCGGCAATCTCTGGCTCTGCCATAGCCATGTATTGAGGTGGCGTGTCGGCCGCCGCTTCGTGCGGTGGTCGACACCCGCTATCTGGCCGGAGAGCCTGGCCCCCGTACAGAGAGATCGCAGGAGGCCCCAGCGGTTGGACCCCCCACAATCTCAAATTTATCCCCTATCCTTAGGATAGGGGTTACGTTTTTCACCACTGGACTACCCCTTTAATCCTTCCAGTAGATATTGGCTGCTGAAGTTGAGTTGTTCTTTTCTTTCTGACCACAGTGCTCTCTGCTAACACCTCTGCTTGTCTCAGGAACTGTCCAAAGCATTAGAGGTTTGCTATGGGGATTTCCTCCTACTCTGGACAGTTCCTGAGACAAGCAGAGGTGTCAGCAGAGAGTACTGTGGTCAGAGAGAAAAGAACAACTCAACTTCAGCAGCTGATAACTACTGGAAGGATTAAGATTTACAAAGTAATTTACAAATTAATTTACAAAAACAAAAAAGTTTTTTTCCTGGAATAACCCTTTAAGGGTAGTGTCACATGTGCAATATTTTGCTGCAGCTTATTTTCCTACCCATTGAAATCCAAGGGTAGCAAAATCAGCTGCAGAAAATATGTAGCAATATAGGCACATATGACCCTACAGAATGTCTATGTGGAGAAATTTCGGGCGGTCATTCTGTGCACAGCAGGTGCCGACCGACCAACTGAGGACCGCTCGGATATGCGCCGTCACCAATGAGCACGTTCGTAATTTTTTCGGTGGAACCTGGAATTTTAATTTCCACCAACGAAATTCAGTGTGCACAGTGTAGCAGAATTCCAATGAAAACAATGGGAGGCTGCTGCACCGGAATTTCCTAGCAGAATTCCTCTGCTTGGAAAATCTGTAGTGTGAAGGCTCCCTTAGACATCTGCCTACATAGCCATACAATGTCCTGGAGCTCAAAATTCTGGAAATTTGTATTTTTACATAAACTTATGCAATATATCTATCCTTACATGGCATATCCATTACGTTCCTATTAAGAGGCCTTACACAGAATGCAGGATATACAATGGATAATACCATTTCTCACCTACGTATGTAAAGAACTTCTCAGAACTGGAAATATGCAAGATTAAGTGAGAGCAGGACTCAATCAGTAAACTGGACTGAAGAATACTACAAGACTCTTTCCTGGTTAAAATGGCCGATAACAGAAAACAATAGACTGCAAAAGGGAAAAGTTTAGTGCCCCCCCCCCTAATGTAGTCCACTCCACCGTAAGACCACTTTTCAATACTTTATAACAGTGGTCTCCACACCGTGGACCTCCAGCTGTTGCAAAACTACAACTCCCAGCATTCCCGGACAGCCGCTGGCTGTCCGGGAATGCTTGGAGTTGTAGTTTTGCAACAGCTGGAGGTCCACAGTTTGGAGACCACTGCTGTAAAATTTTAACTAGTAAGAAACCTGCTATAGTGAATGGGCTTATACATTATTTAGGATGGACTCTACTGTAAAAAAAAAAAATAAAAAATAAAAAATAAAAAATATATATATATATATATATTTTTTTTTTTTTTCTAGATTTGTTTGTTTTTAAATGTCCGTACGAATAAACAATCACTGTAAGTAAGGTGGTGATACTAATCCTATGGAAGTTCCAGCTTCATGAATATCTGTGGCCGGCGACTGGTAGGTCTAATTAGATTGTCATTTTGATTGATTCCTCCATTGATTCTGGAGGAATGCAGAATGTGTGCATCAAATGTTATGTACCTCTGGGCAGAACTGGTTCTCGTTGAGGAGAGATCCAGATTCACAGGCAATGCACCATGGGAGAAAGAACTATGCAAAATAAGTTCTCTTCCCTCTCTATAGAGCAGTGCTTCCTTACCAGCGTGCCCCCAGCTGTTGCAAAACTACAACTCTCAGCAGGCTGAGAGTTGTACTTTTGCAACAGCTGGGGGCACGCTGGTTGGGAAAAACTGGTCTACATAGTTGTCTTATTTCTGAAGAGCTACTTAAAAGTAGAAATCCACTAGAAAAGAAACATTTTTTTAAACAGATTTGTAAATTACTTCTATTAAAAAATCTTAATTCTACCAGTACTTATCAGCTGCTGTATGCTCCACAGTAAGTTTTTTTCTCTTTGAATTTCCTTTCTGTCTGACCACAGTGCTCTCTGCTGACACCCCTGTCCATTTTAGGAACTGTCCAGAGCAGGATAGGTTTTCTATGAGGATTTTCTCCTGCTCTGGACAGTTCCTAAAATGGACAGAGGTGTCAGCAGAAAGGAAATTCCAAAAGAAAAGAACTTCCTGTGGAGCATACAGCAGCTGATAAGTACTGGAAGAATTAAGATTTTTTTAATTGAAGTTATTTACAAATCTGTTTAACTTTCTGGAACCAGTTGATTTAAAAAAAAAAAAATAAAATACATAAAAATGGATGTTTTCCAGTGGAGTACCCCTTTGCAAAATGTATATGTGTATATATATATATATATATATATATATATATATATATATATATATACACACACACATATACATACACATACATACATACACACACATACATACATACATATATATATATATATATACACACACACACACACACACACACATATACACACATTTATTTATTATGCACATACATACACACACACATATACGGTATATATTTATTATGCACATACACACACATACATATACGGTATATATTTATTATGCACATACATACACACACACATATACGGTATATATTTATTATGCACATACATACACACACACACACACGCATATACGGTATATATTTATTATGCACATACACACACATACATATACGGTATATATTTATTATGCACATACACACACATACATATACGGTATATATTTATTATGCACATACATACATACACACACACACGCGCATATACGGTATATATTTATTATGCACATACACACACACATATACGGTATATATTTATTATGCACATACATACACACACACACACGCATATACGGTATATATTTATTATGCACATACATACACACACACACGCATATACGGTATATATTTATTATGCACATACATACACACACACACGCATATACGGTATATATTTATTATGCACATACATACACACACACACGCATATACGGTATATATTTATTATGCACATACATACACACACATACATATACGGTATATATTTATTATGCACATACATACACACACATACATATACGGTATATATTTATTATGCACATACATACACACACATACATATACGGTATATATTTATTATGCACATACATACACACACATACATATACGGTATATATTTATTATGCACATACATACACACACATACATATACGGTATATATTTATTATGCACATACATACACACACACACACTGAATATATTGGAAACAATTACATCTAATAGTCCTACACACAATACTTCCTAATACTGCATTCCACATAGGACAAAGGTCTTCTAAGGTCTCTCTCCCCTCAAAGTTACCTTCTCCACCCCCTCCTCACATCATTATACCATAAGCTCCCGTGCAGATTTAATAAACCCATGTACACCTGCCACCAGCCTAGTAATGGTTAATGGCACCGTCCGCCCTGCGAAAGTGGACTAAATACTTCAGCTGCCTCTGCTGTAAACCTTTGCATTGTTCACATACTAGACCAACACGGACAAGGAGCGCCCCCCTCCATCACTGGACACTTTCGCAAGATGTCCTGGTGAGGGGACTTGGGCTCTTGGGGGGGGGGGGGGGATTCTTCGCCATACGGCAAAACATTCAAACAAGTGCGGTTGTCCTATGACGAGATACAAAAAGACTCAATATCCGATCAGATCCCACGCCAATAAATAAAGCAACTTTGTACATCCCGAGACGACAGACCTAAGACCGTAACCGGATCGCAACGTCGCAGGCTTAATTGGGATTCAAATCTTTCCCAATGTATATGGCGGAAAATAATCTTGGAATGCCCCAATTGGCCATACGGTGAGGACAGATTACAAGCATACCTCTCTGTTTTCGCCCTCTCTCTCTGCAAGCGCTGGTGCCCGGCGCAGGTACCGTGTGGCAATCAATTTGTTCTGCAGACAGAACGGCTTCCTTAGAATACTAATGAAAATAACATCCTTCTCTCTCCTTCGACTTGACTCCCCAGTGCCCAGGTCCTGACCAGTACAGAGAAGGGAGGAGAGACTATCCTCTAAGACACTACTGGTACTAATCAACAGTATGCGTGTCAGGGCATAGGATTAAAACCTTTACTACGCTTGAATCACTCGGAGCAGCTAAGCGTATGCAGAACAAGGTCAGTATTAAACACGTATACACACACACACAAGCAAGTCGACTTGAGTGCACTAATTCATCACTCAGTACCATTGACTGACTTCTACCTCCGGGGATTGCAATTACATCTTAGGGCAGGGTTTCCCAACCAGGGTGCCTCCAGCTGTTGCAAAACTATAACTCCCAGCATGCCCAGACAGCCTTCGCTGGGAGTTGTAGTTTTGCAACAGCTGGAGGCACCCTGGTTGGGAAACACTGTCTTAGGATAACGATATCCTAAAAAAAAAAGAAAAAAATGCAATCTGTGTAATGCAGATAAGGGTCGGTTTGCACCTACTTCACTTTATTGGAAGCATTTTGACTTGATAAAAAAGGGAGGAATCACGAAAGCTTGCCTCTACAAAATACTGTTAGTCCAATAACAAGGTATTACGAGATTCTGCAACGTTTGCATCTGCATCACTGGACTGCTACAAACTACGAAAAAAAAAAAAACGACAAATAAATGAGATTAAAAAAAAAATAATAATATATATATATATATATATATATATATAATAAAAAATATAAATATAGATATGTATTAAAAAAAAAAAAAAAATATATATATATTTTAATATATATAATATATATATATTTTTTTTAAATATATATATATATATATATATATTTTTTTTTAAACATATATATATATATATATATATATATTTTTTTTTTAAATATATATATATATATATATATATATATATATATATATTAATAATTATTATTATATATATAAAACACACATGTAAATAATAAACAAACAAAAATAAATTATATATATATATTATATATTTTTTTTTATATTCGATCCGGGTTGCTCCATTTGGGCGACAACAGAAAATTGCCAGCGCACGGCTTGTTACGCCACCATAGCATCAAACAGCAGGTAACCTCTTTGTCCGGAGACGTCTGAGAGGGCAGACACAAAAAATCTGCCAAGCTCTTCCCCTTCAGTGAGCACCTACTTCTGCAAAAACCAGTGAGAGAAGAGCGCTCAGCCATGAAACATCTTATTAACCTTTCAAAAGGAAGAAGAAGAAAAGCAACAAATAAAAGAATACAAAAAAAAAAAAAGAAGAACAGAGTTAACACCTAATAACTAAAGATCAAAAAGATAAATAAAAAATGAAAATGTAAAAATTGAATAAAAAAAATAAAAATAAAATAAAAAAAAGTTTTGCGCATGCCAGATAGTAGAGTGACTGAGATTAGCCGGTCTCTGCTCCCCGGTGGCCCGTATCACACGTTTAGGCTAATGCCGATGACAAGGATGTAAGATCAATGTCCCGAGCTCTCCATACGATCATTTCCATTCTCCATGGCTTGCTCGCTGCACCGTACTTTAATCACTGACATCCAATATATAAGCAGCCGCGGATGAGACATCATGAAAAAGGGACAATAATCAATAACCCAGGCTATCGCCCTTGACATGGTGACATTGCACTGCGGTCATGTGATACCACTCGCTTTTTTTTCGTGTGTGTCCACCCCCCCCCCCCCCCCCCCCACCTGGCTGGTGACCTTGTCCTTTCCATGACCCGAAGCCTCTTGCATTAAGGCACCGGCGGCTCCTCCCTATGCTGTCTCAGCAAGGTCGATCGGGTCATCATGTCCCCCATCTATAATCCGCCACCATTTGTCAGCGGGGAGGCTTGAAGGAGGCACGCTCGGCTACAAGGAGAGAATGCCCAATTAGGCAGCTGTCACACAAAGCATTGGATGCAAAATTATCCCCTGTCAAAAGAAAGAGCAGCTGCGGGTGCCAATTACAACAAGCTTCCCACCCTTTGGGTGCCGGAAACCGTACAGAAACAAAAACCAAGGGAGAAGCTGTCACAACATGGCATTGAACTACGGCGCTGATGTTACACGACCAAGACTGTGTCCAGAAGGTCACAACGAAAAAACAATGCACCTCAGTGACCCCATGCAAGCATCACAGGGTTTAAAAGCAACGTCTATTGCAGTATTCCCCGACCGGTGTGCCTCCAGCTGTTGCAAAACTACAACTCCCAGCATGTCCGGACAGCCTACAGACCATGGCTGTGCCCAGAAGGTCGCCACAAAGAAAAACAATGCCCCCCAGTGATCCCATGGAAGCATCGCAGGTGTTAAAAGCAATGTCTATTGCAGTATTCCCTGACCGGTGTGCCTCCAACTGTTGCAAAACTACAACTGCCAGCATGCCCGGACAGCCTTCGACAGCCTGCGGACCAAGGCCGTACCCAGAAGGTCACAACGATAAAAAAATGCACCTCAGTGACCCCATCGAAGCGTCACAGGAGTTAAAAGCAATGTCTATTGCAGTATTCCCCGACCGGTGTTCCTCCAGATGTTGGCAAACTGCAACTCCCAGCATGTCCGGACAGCCTACAGACCATGGCTGTGCCCAGAAGGTTGCAACAAAGAAAAACAATGCCCTTCAGTGACCCCATGGAAGCATCGCAGGGATTAAAAGCAACATCTATTGCAGTATTCCCCAACAATAGTCCGGTGTGCCTCCAGCTGTTGCAAAACTAAAACTCCCAACATACCCAGACAGCTGGCATGTTGGGAGTTGTAATTTTACAACAGCTGGGGGCACACCGACCTATCAAAATAGGTAACGCACACCTGCTGACACAAATGACTCCCAGAATCCGATTAGTGACGGACGCCGGGGAAAACGTTCACCTGCTACATTACTGGGCGATAATCCGACGTCTATCCGAGTGACCTCAATGGCACGCCACAGGGACAAGGTTAAGGACACAGTACAACGTGAGGAAGGGGGCATTAGAAGAGATGTAGAAGAGTAAATAAGACAATACAGCGAAGAAATGAAACATTTTATTAAAAGAAATGTAGAAAATAAAATGATAAAGTAAATAAAATAACCCTTTCTTTTAAACATTTTAGTGCTTTAGTATACTTTTGTATGATAATTTGATGATCTAACTATTATACATATATATATATATATATATATATATATATATATATATATATATATATATATTATTTTTAAGAAGTGTGTGTGTATATAATATAAATATATAACACTTAAACACCACAATGTAACTCCAAGTCAATCACACTTCTGTGAAATCCCACTGTCCACTCAGGAAGAACACTGATTGACAATCAATTTTACATGCTGTTGTGCTAATGGAACAGACAACAGGTGGAAATTATAGGCAAATAGCAAGACACCTCCAGTAAAGGTGTGGTTCTGCAGGTGGCGACCACAGACCACTTCTCTGTTCCTATGCTTCCTGGAAAATGGCTTCCAGCAGTACACAAATGTGCATGTGTTCACTCAAACGGTCATTAACAGACTCCATGAGGGTGGTACACAGGTGCGGGTTGTGCTTACAGCCCCACACCTTACAGGACGTTTGGCATTTGCCAGAGAACACCAAGATTGGCAAATTCGCCACTGGCGCCCTGTGCTCTTCACAGATGAAAGCAGGTTCACACTGAACACGTGACAGAGTTTAGAGACGCCGTGGAGAATACTGTGACATCACTGTGTGTATTATCCCTGTACTGTGGCATCACTGTGTTTATTATTCCTGTACTGTAACATCACTGGGTATATTATCCCTGTACTGTG
Source organism: Hyla sarda (assembly GCF_029499605.1). Classification (NCBI taxonomy): domain Eukaryota; kingdom Metazoa; phylum Chordata; class Amphibia; order Anura; family Hylidae; genus Hyla; species Hyla sarda. The sequence continues at coordinate 458,713,913 of NC_079190.1, forward strand.
ACATCACTGGGTGTATTATTCCTGTACTGTGACATCACTGTGTCTATTATCGCTGTACTTGGACATCACTGTGTATTATCCCTGTAATGTGACATCACAGTGTATTATCCCTGTACTGTGACATCACTGTGTGTATTATCCCTTTACTGTGACATCACTGGGTGTATTATCCCTGTACTGTGACATCACTGGGTGTATTATCCCTGTACTGTGACATCACTGGGTGTATTATCCCTGTACTGTGACATCACTGGGTGTATTATCCCTGTACTGTGACATCACTGTGTATTATCCCTGTACTGTGACATCACTGTGTATTATCCCTGTACTGTGACATGACTGTGTATTATCCCTGTACTGTGACATGACTGTGTATTATCCCTGTACTGTGACATGACTGTGTGTATTATCCCTGTACTGTGACATGACTGTGTATTATTCCTGTACTGTGACATCACTGGGTAGATTATCCCTGTACTGTGACATCACTGGGTAGATTATCCCTGTACTGTGACATCACTGTGTATATTATCCCTGTACTGTGACATCACTGTGTATATTATCCCTGTACTGTAACATCACTGTGTATTATCCCTGTACTGTAACATCACTGTGCATTATCCCTGTACTGTAACATCACTGTGTATTATCCCTGTACTGTAACATCACTGTGTATTATCCCTGTACTGTGCCATCACTGGGTATATTATCCCTTTACTGTGCCATCACTGGGTATATTATCCCTGTACTGTGACATCACTGTGTGTATTATTCCTGTATTGTGACATCACTGTGTGTATTATTCCTGTATTGTGACATCACTGTGTGTATTATCCCTGTACTGTAACATCACAGTGTACATTTCTCCTATACTGTGACACCACAGCATGCAGAGTTCTTCATGTACTGAACCTCCTATCGTCTGTGGTCACATGGGGTCCCATGGTTACTGGTTTTGTCATAGCAAACAGTGCATCCTACACTGGTGGATTCTGCAATACTGTGTTTCACATGGTTACCCACCCATATTAGTGTTGGTCACCCTAACTCATCAGGTCACTGCATTCAGTTTTTAACCTACACTATAAAAATTCCTCTGCTACATGCCATGTGAGTTTGTGGCTTTAAAGACTACAATGATGTACATTTTAAAAAAAATAAATAAAAAAAAGCGCTTATATTTATTGGGCAGGCATTTCCCCATCTCGTATTTTCACTAATTTTAAAGTTTTAATTTTTCTCAATTCTTTTGGAATAGAGTGTTAAAAGCAGATGTAAACGCCAATGTGATGCACCTCACTTTCTAAATAAATAGGTCAATGGATTAACATCCTATTAGATATGTCACTCATTTTTACTGACTGCTGACACAGTTTGGCGTAGTTTCCAAAATAAGTAAGCAAAAGCGCAGAACTGGCATTAAAGAGCAAACTTTCCGCTTACAGCTGAAGGAGATCCTGGAAATAAAAATAATAAAAAAATTTGGCGGTGCTGAGATACACTGACTATCATTTCCTCCTCCAGACGGCCAAGCTACATTCCCAGAGAGGCAAAACAATTGGAGACAGAAGTGACTGAGAGGAGACTCATCACCGAAATCATCATTAACTATTAGTGCACATACACCTAGGTCAGTGTTTCCCAACAAGTGTGCCTCCAGCTGTTGCAAAACCACAACTTCCAGCACGCCCAGACAGCCAATGGCTGTCCGGGCATGCTGGGAGTTGTAGTTTTGCAACAGCTGGAGGCCCACTGGTTGGGAAACACAGATTTAGACAATGCTTACAGTGTAATTCCCCATTACAACAGTGGAAAGTCTGTTGTCCGGGCATGCAGAGAGCTGAAGTTTTGCAACAGCTGGAGGCACCCTGGTTGTTCTAGATGTTCCGGCAATAAATATTTTATAGCACTGCATAAAGAAAAATGCTTACAGTGCAATTCCCTAATACAACAGTGGAAGGTCTCCAATGTGTACCAATACTAGATATGAGTGGTAAACCTTAAGGGGGTCCTCCACTGGAGAAAAATATTATATATATATTATATATATACATTTTTTTTTTTTTTTTTTTTTTTTTTTTTTTTTTTTTTACAACTGGTGCCAGATACAGATTTGTAAATTATTTCTATTTAAATATCTTAATCCTTCCGGTACTTATCAGCTGCTGTTTGCTACACAGGAAGTTCTTTTTGAATCCCCATAGCAAACGTCTCCTGCTCTGGACAGTTCCTAAAATGGACAGAGGTGTCAGCATAGAGCACTGTGGTCAGACAGAAAAGACATTCAAAAAGAAAATAACTTCCTGTGTAGTATACAGCAGCTGATAAGTACTGAAAGGATTACTCTTTCTAATTAGAAGTAATTTACAAATCTGTTTAACTTTCTGGCACCAGTTGATTAAAAAAAAATGTTTTCCAGTGGAGTACCCCTTTAAGTGGGGTTATCCACCATAAAGTGATTTTAGTACTTATCTGGCAGACATTATTAAGAGACATGTTTAGAGAGGATCCGTGCTTGTCTTAGGGTTAAATGGCTATGTTTCGAGATTACCAATATGCTGAGGCTATCTTTTTGGGAACTGGCTATTTCCTGTTCGAGTTCGTTCTCTCAAACTACAGATCCAATAGCTCCTTGTTTGTAAGTGTGAGGTCAATTTTTTCCACTCCAATACATCAAACACCCCATCCACTAAAACACACCTGTGCTGCCTTCAATGTAATAGATCAGTGTTTTCTGACCAGAGTGCCTCCAGCTGTTGCAAATTCTTGCAGAATGATCTTCCTCCCACCCAGCGGTTGCTTCACCCATTGAAGCAAAGACACGCTCCCTCTGATCACTTAACAAGTGATGTAATCACTCGGCCACACTGCAACCTGGGAAAACCTGAGACAACAGTAATTTTGTATGCTGTTAAAAATAAACACTGGGGGCAAAAATCACAAAAGAATTGCAAGACCAACACAGGCACAGACACTATATTATGAACAAAACTAACTTTAAAATCCCATAATACCTCTTTAACTACCTACCAATAAGTCCATGCTTGTAGGCTGTGCCGATTTTGAATAAGGAGGAAGCTTTGACCAGCCTTAACCATAACGGCACCAGTATGTGCGCGACCGCTTGGACTAATCATAATAGCAAAAATCATTTTCTACCACGTCTGACAGATGGTCCCCTTGAGACAGATGTCATATCGAGAGACGCAAGCCTGGTAACTGCTACTGTCCAAACAACAAATGACTGATCAAAAAAAAAAATTTGTGAAAAATCACACAGTCTACGACCAGACTAAAAGCTTCTTTCACACTACAAAATTCTCAGTTTTTAAACATCCGTATGAAGTTCCATCTGAAAACGGCAGTAACACAATCCTATATGGCAGGTAGAAAATACCATTACAGTCTATGGGATTTTTCTAATAGCCGTTTTAACAAGTTATAGTGCGTTATTGATAGCGGCCGTTATTTTGTGATGGAACATAGTAATGGAAGAAATAGTTCATGAACTATTTCTCCCGTTACTATCTTTGGTCACAAAATAACGTCCGTTATAAATAACTGACTATAACGGGTTAAAAAGGCTATTCGAAAAATCCCAGAGACTATAATGGGATTTTCTACCGGCCGTATAGGATTGTGTTACTGCCGTTTTCAGCTGATTTTTAAGATGGAACTTCATACGGATGTTTAAAATCGGAGAATTTTGTATTGTGAAAGGGGCCTAAAAGCTTCCGAGTATGACATAAAAATGTGAAATCGAGGTAGCTTCATACAAACAATATACGATACGGTACAAAAAGTTTATTTATTGAAAAGTAGCCATAAAGAGGTTGTCCACTTTTACCAATCTTTTTGCTTTGAACAGCCACTTGACGATAAGCTGTGATCTTAGCCGATCAGGAAGATAGAAGCAAGTGTTCAATTTCCCTGCAGAACCTCCATAAGCCAAATGGAACATTACACAGTGTCCTTTGAACCCAATGAGCAGAGTTGGGTCCTTCAGTGCGAGATAAACTCTTTGAAGCTGTTCTTTTGACCCACTTAGTCAGAAGAGCGTGCATGTGTTCCCAATATTAACAGGTAGAATAAGTTATGGCTTCCAGTAAGACCAAAAGAATCTGGAATTGAAATTCAACATGTATGATCTATGTGATGGAGGATAGTCGAGAGGTCCCCTTACATGCAAGTTACACTTTTTCCTACAGTGCAAGGGGGCTTTTAGACCTATTGTCAATGGCATGCAGTATATTTTAGCCACTATAATATCTTCTAAGTTATCCCAGTGACAGGAAGCAGAGCAGAAAACCTCATGAGAATGCAATGTCGTGAATTCACGGTACTGTATCTTATAACCTTACAAAAATATGAAGGCTAGTGTGTTCCAATTATATTGGAGGAGATGGAACTTACCACTATAGGGTTATAACCAATTGTACTGGCTTCAGCATCTTTTTGCTGGAAATACCTTTGGAAGTTGTGTGGTCTTTTCATTGATAGTGTGGTGTTGTCTCTGCAGCTCCATCCTCCCTACCAAGATGACATATTTCATCCTCTGCTGTCTCCGGAACGCTTGGCTAAATTTTGCCTATAGTTCTGCCCTGTGTGAGGTCATCACCTATGGCCAGCTCTTACAGCAATGTTTTCCCAAACAGTGTCTCTCCAGTTGTTACAAAATTGCAACTCTCAGCATGCCCAGACAGCCAATAGCTGTCCGAGCATGCTGGGAGTTTTAGTTTTGATACAGCAGGAGAAACACGGTTTGAAAAACACTGTCTTACAGCCAATATATTACTAACTCTGTCATGTACGTTTACACATAAATGCATATATTTACAGCATTTTGCCAGACGCAGAGAAGCAGACAGGTAATGAATATATCAGCTTTATAGTTTTATTTGACTATACTGGAACTGTAAAGTTAGAGTAGTTCATAATATAGTGTCTGTACCTGTGTTTGATGGTGGTCTTGCAATTCTTATTTGACCTTTGCCCCAATGTTCATTTTTATCAGCATACAAAATGAATGTTGTCTTAGCTTTTCCCAGGTTGCAGTGCGTCCTGAGGCATATCATCAGTCAGGTGTTAAAAGAAGCCCTTCTGTATTTTAAAGGGTTTAACAAGCACTGGGTGTGGGGCTGGAATCGTTCTCCACAGGGCTACAGCTGTACTGCAATGGGTGGGGTGGCTGATGTGTGGGAGGGAGAAAAGTGACATTACACTTACAAACAAGGGATCCTGGAACTTGCAGTTGGAAGGAAGGAACTCCAACAGGAAATAGCCATTTCAAAAAAAGAAATCAGCAGAATTATATGGTGGACTCACAACACAGCCACTTAGCCCCAAGGAAAGCACGGATCCTTCCTGAGCATGGCCATTATCGTCTGGAAGGTAAGTACTAGTAAATCCCCTAATGGTGGATAACCCCTTTAATAGTGTCAGATAGATAAGAGATAAATCTTTATTGATGAAATTGGCCAAATTATCGATGAGTCTATGACCACATCCCAAGGTAACAAGTCATAGCTAAAATCAAAGGTTAGACATAAAATAACAAAAAATAATTCTTCATAAAAGACGACCGCGTTCTACAGTGCGAGAATATCCCTTTAAATAATTGAAATCCTCTCCATCAACTACAAAGCTGTTTTGAAGCAGTTTAGCTTTGTTCTTTACATGTGTTCTAATTAAGTAAGAAATGACCTTGTCATCACACACAGCAGAAATCCTGGATTATGTCTTACAGCGAAAAGGGAGTAAGAAAAAATAAAAAAGGAAATAAAATAAGCACCTCGTCTACTGATGAGCGGTGAAGTTTTGGTTGGCTGGATGCTGTAGCAGTTTCGCTGCATAATTTTTGTGTGCGCTGAATGTCACAGGGCGGGTTAGATTGACCTTGAGATGCATCAGCAACACAGCAAGGGTCGAGATGCCTGCAGGCGTCCTTGTACTGGATTTACAAGACAAAAACCTTCAAACTGGCTGAAGGACATCTTAAATCTCTTCAAAGGTTTTCTGAACTAATCTGGGCTGCTCTTAGCCGGATCTGTGCCAGTATGAAAGGCAAAATGAAAAACAAGGCCTTTGACAGGCATGTGGTCTCTTTCTTAACCCTTTCGGGATGGCAGAAATGTTTATTGTGGTGACATTTAGTTTCTTTGTTTGTTTTTTAGGCGATGACAATCCTACGGCCACGCAACAAGCTTATGATGGAGTGGCTACGTTCTCAATGGTATTGGCTGCAATAATAAGCGGCACTACCATATTGTGAACTGTCTTTAAATGCCGCAATGTCTACACATTTTGAATCGCTTTACTTGTACCATTATCGAAAAATAAATAGGCATATATGGTTTAGGCTGTGTTCAAATGTTGTGGCTAGTTAGCCCTACCGCAAATAAACATTGGATGCGTTTATGCTGCTAAGTGAAGCATTTTACTGTGATTATGGAAAATGCCTTAAAAAAATTTAAAAAAATGTTGTCCTTTTTACAGCGATTTCGGTCATTCCGTGTAAAACTCTGCTTTTCTACCTAATTCTTACTTATGAATTTATGTATTTTATTTGTCTTTGGATACCACTACCATTAAGTAAGAAAGGCACCCAAACTGTGGACCCCCAGATGTTTTAAAACTACGACTCCCAGAATGCCCAGACTGCAGATGGCAGTGGTATCCAAATTATGGACCTCCAGATTTTCCTCAACCAGGGTGCTTCCAGCTGTTGCAAAACTACGACTCCCAGCATGCCCGGACAGCCGAAGGCTGTCAGGGCATGCTGAGAGTTGTAGCTTTGCAACAGCTCGAAGTACATTAGTTTGAAAGCAGCTGTCTAATGCCATGGTTGTGCTGGTTTGAAGGGTGGAAGACTGGGGTTCCCAAATTACCAACAACTGGACCTCCACAGATCTTACATAGTGCCTATCCAACCAGATCTCCACAGATCTTACATAGCGCCTATCCAACCAGACCTTCACTGATCTTACATAGCGCCTATCCAACCAGACCTCCACCAATGGTACACAGCACCTATCCAACCGGTCCTCCACCGATCTTACATAGTGCCTCTCCAACTGGACCGCCACTCAACTTACATAGCGCCTAGCCAACTGGAATAGCAACCCCCCTCTCGGGAATGACACTCAGGGGATACTGTGGGATAATTTGATCTTAATTGCACAATTACAAAAACACAATTGTTATTAAACAATTCCCCGATACAGTCTGACAAGCCTAGACTGTAACCATATAAGAGTATATAAACTCCAGGGACAAAATTATTCATGTCATCTCCTAGGAGTCTCTTTGGTTTTTCTGACTTAAGCATGAAAAAAAAAAAAAAAAGGAAAGAAAATTTCATTAATTGAAATGTGAACCAGGAATCTGAAAGAAATTATTATTTTGACCTTAAGGAATTCACCTTTAAATCTCCAGCTAGGGCTAATATTGACTCAGATTGCATCAAACACATTGAAATAATAGGCCCGAGCGAATATAGAAGGTAAATAAGGAGGAATAGATTTCTGCAGCAGGAAGCTGATCGTATCTCTCGTGTCTCGCATCGGTAACAGTGGTTACATTTAGTCAGTGCGAGAAAATTCCAGCTAGTAAAAGCTTGCTATGACAATGCCTCCAAGCATCTTCAGCGTATAGGTCACAGATGTCTTTGGGGGAAGACAGAAGAGGTGAAAGCGAGACCAATACTGCCTATATAGAGCGATCGCGTTCACTCGCCATGCATCATGCCATCTATTTTGAACATCTCTGCATAGTTGGGAGGAAGCAACACCCAACAGTGACAAGAAAAATGGCACAAGTCAGCAGAATGGCAAGCAAAAGTCAAATAGATGACATGGAATGGAGCCCTACAGGAGTTTAATATTTTTGTAACAAAAAGGAATGTTATACCATTGAATGTAGCAGAGTTGGACTTGTTATTTAAGGCTTGGTTCAGACTGCCACTGGGCTCTGCTATATGGGGCTCCGTTGGCAATTCCTTCCCAACATTTGGGAATTTAGTGGAGAAAAAAATAAATAAAAAATTAACAATTTTTTTTTCTCCACTAAACTCAGATAAACTACCAGATCCTCGACAGACCCCTCGACAGTCAATAGGATCTGTCGGGACCTGATGGAGTCAATTGTGCTCCGATCCGTTTTAGGGCAAAAAAAAATAAAATAAAAGCCAAAACGCACCTAGAACAGGGTGAAACACCAAAGCTATATGAACCTAGCCTAATGGGGTTATCTCAACTGGACAACTGCTGTCCATATGCCCTATTAGCTGATCGCTGCTTTTAGAAGACTGTTGCTCCTTACCTGGAAGCTATTCAAGCATGTACTTCTAGAGGCAAGGCTGGTCTAAACCAGGTCCACTATTTATGGGCCTAAAAGCAACTTTAGTAACAGTCAGAGAATATGATATGGTCATCTAAATTAGTGAGGTGCCTGCCAACATTCAATACCTCCAAAGAGGCAGAGCGTAGAAGGATACAAAGAGGGTCTCTGGAGGACCCAGGATGTCCGTATATTACACAGACATTCTATTGATTTTATTACACAACATGTAATATTTCATATGCCCTGTAGGGCAAATGGACGTTTGCTACCAGATCCCCATGAAGATTACAGATGATCTTGGGGAACCTGTGATTACCTGATTTCCAGGTACACTTCTAACAAGGAGGAATGGTTTTCCAGGGCTAAAACACTGGGGGATAGGGAGTTCCGATTCCTGAGGACCTGCTGATCCCTAAAACACTGGAGCTTCTTTATTATCTATCCAGGCACAATGGCCAGTCCTGGGGTGGGATGCAGATGGTTCTCCTAAAATGGTTCCTTGTCTCATCTGGAGCCAAGTAAGTAGTGTAGCTGGTGGCGTACATCAAATAAGGATGTAGAGAGGTTGCCAAATTACAGTATGCGATCAAATAGTAGAAAAATGTGTCTGAATTTATCATGGGCCCAATATTTTCAGGATACAAGCTTTGCCAATCTATATATTATAGTCAACTTTAGATCTGTCCATTCAGATAAAGGAGGACTGTTGACTTCCAGACCGTGGAAAGAAGAATCCTGGCAGTTGATAGCAGGGCCCTAATGAGGATAAGCAATTTACACTGTATAGTACTGGGAAAGATATGTAAGAAAACTATTTCTGAAAGAGTAGAGAGATCTGGGTGATTATGAAGTAAAGCTGGCCAAGAGCTCATAACCTAGGACAGTGCCACAACATATGCCGAAAAATACCACACACACACAATCTGAGGGCAGGTGTGGTGCTGGTTTTAGAAGAAAGCAGCTATTTTATGTAATCCTGGATAACTTCTTTCTAGGAATGCAATGGCATATGTTTATGACGGGAAAGGGTAAATAGAAAGCCCGCCTATGCTTTCTATTCTAAAGACTGGAACCTTTTTTGTGAACGAGCTTTACTATGCTGTCCGGTGATGTCAAGAGTCAAACCTCCACTGATGGCTTACTCTCCTGGTTCTAAAACCATCATGGCATATCTGTAAAGTATTTTGTAAAACAAGTGATCATAGAAGTCTTGTGTGTGTGTGTAGACTGTTCTGAAAAAGGTCATGCATTCTAAAATTTTACTTCTTCTTTCACCTCGCCCCAGGTAACTGCTCAGACGACAAGATGTTTCCTTTTAGAAAACTGATGTAACCAGTTATTATTAGACAACATAAGACGACAGCAACCTCGTGTTACACAAAAAGGACAAGAAACTCTGCCATAGGTCACCAATACGGTGGGGAGGGGTATACTAGACAAAGATTATACGCAACTTGGTTGATATGTTCATTCCTCCCCCCTGTTATATTATGTAATATCTTATGGTCACTTATCTTACTCAAACTCCTCAATGGTGGATCTGCTCAGTTGAGCTGACATTACTGTAGAAGCTGTAAAGACAATCATATTCTACGGAGGAGGAGAGAGGCTGAAGTAAACGGGGGTAATATTAGACAAGGATAGTTTTCATAGGCCTTATTCACACAATTGTTTTGGGATACGTCACCAGTTTATGTTGAGATTCTGGTAAAATGTATGCTAGCAAGCCCGTTGATAGAGATGAGCGAACTTACAGTAAATTCGATTCGTCACGAACTTCTCCACTCGGCAGTTGATGACCTTTCCTGCATAAATTAGTTCAGCTTTCCGGTGGGCTGGAAAAGGTGGATTCAGTCCTAGGAGACTCTTCTAGGACTGTATCCACCTTTTCCAGCCCACCGGAGCACCTGAAGGCTGAACAAATTTACGCAGGAAAAGTCATCAATTGCCAAGCGGAGAAGTTCGTGACGAATCGAATTTACTGTAAGTTCACTCATCTCTACCCGTTGACTTTAAATGGACCCAACATAATTTAAATAAAAACTATAAAAGTATACGTTGGGGGAAAAAATAAACCGAGCATAGTCACCAGAAAGATTATGGGGGAGATTTATCTAAAACTGTGCAAAGGAAAGGTTGCCCAGTTGTCCGTAGCAACCAATCAGATCGCTTCTTTCATTTTGCAGAGGCCTTATTAAAAATGAAAGAAGCAAGCTGATTGGTTGCTATGGGCAACTTTTCCAATGAACAGGTTTTGATAAATCTCCCCCTATGTTTAGTCTAATAAAAAGTCAACAGGCCTGCCGTGGATATGAGACCTAATACTCATTGGCTGGTACCCTGACATATACTATAGTCGTATCCCAAAAATCTGATGTGAATCTGAGGGAAGACACACAGAAATTATACATGTCTGATCTAATATATCTTAGGTATTCAAACGGTAGACCACCGGATGGTGTAAAACTACGACTCCCAGCACGCCCGGACAGCCAACGGCTGTCCGGGCATGCTGGGAGTTGAAGTTTTGCAACAAACAGAGGTCCACTATTTGGGGACCATTGTAATAGTCTATTATATGTGTTATTTGTCCACAACAAACTGCTGTTGAGGTACAAACTACAATATGCAAATCTCCAGGGAATGGACTGCACCCAATGATACTGGTATAAATAACTCTGTAGTGATGTAAACACCAGGTGGAGAAATTAACCTTACGAGCACCTTAGAGCGACCGGGTCAGGAAAGCTAATACTGCGCTGACCCCTGGCCGATTTCCTGGAACACTAATGTATGACTGAAATATCAGCCTCCGGACCGTGATTATATTCTGAAAATATTGCTGTTTAGTTACCGTATTTAAAGAGAACTTTCTAGTGTGAAGTAACTACAAATATCAGCACCAGTGGGGGGATGCTTAAGTCTTCATGGGGTCCCTCAAGCTAGTAAGTCAATTTATTCTGGGTCAAGCACTAGAAATCGAAATTGTAACCGTATGCAAAGCTAATAACTGGTTCCAAAGCTGGCAAAATGGCATCACAAAAGGGTAAAAAAAAAATTCAGATTAGGCTACATTCCCATCACGCTTTTGCCATAGTGTTTTGAATTTTTTTTCTTGGAAAACGTATACCTCAAAAACTGACAAAACTGTATGCAATCATGTGCTCAACATGTTAGGGTGCATGGCTACAATGTTAGGGTACATTCAACCCACGATTAACCTATACGGGGACCGGATCCGGGGGGAGTGAAAACCGGCCGCTCCCATATCCCAGCCAGACTCAGCCCCCTTCTCATTCATTTGAATGAGCCAACCGGAGTCAAACATTGACTCCGGTCATCTCATTTTTGCCCCATATCAGATTTTCTGACTGGACTCAGAACCATGGTATGCTGCAGTTTTCAGTCTGGTCTGAAAACAGGATACGGGGCAAAAATGAGCTGACCGGAGTCACTGTTTGACTCCGGTCGGCTCATTCAAATGAATGAGAATAGGGCCGGTTCTTTGTCCCCATATAGGTAAAACGTGGTGTGAATTTACCCTTCTAAAAACTGTATAATTTTTTTTTTTTTTTTTTTTTTTTTTTTATAAAGGACACCAAACCCTTTGTTAACAAAACAACAGGACAGAACATGATACAAAACTGTGGTAGACTGTCGTTTTGGGCATGGGAAAACAACGCAGAAGAACTGATAAGTACAAAAACTTAGGCAGAGAAAAATTATATAATAATAAAATATTCTATTCTATAAGTACAAAAACTTGACATCTTTTTGTGTAAGTTTTTATATGGTGGTCAATGTATAAGGCAAGCAATATGGTTGTAAATACAAAAATGGATTCAAAACAGTATGGCAAAATCGTGATGTGAAAGCATGCCTTTTCAGACTGATGGAAGCTGGTGTACCATTGTCTATGCGTGGCAGCTCAAGGGTATGTTCACATACACAAATGTATAGCAATTTTCCTGCTACAAGTTTAAGCCGCAGCAGACCCCACTGAAGTCAATGTAATCTACAGTGGAAAATCCACCACAGGAATTCTGCTAAACATTCGCCCTCACCGTTTTCACAGAGCACTAGTCCTGTTGTGCAGCACTTCCAGGGTCGGCACTGGTACATGGAACTACCTGCTAAGGGCTTGTTCACACCACGATTTGTGCCTCCCAGGCAAGGATAGATCACAAAGCCTACCTTCCTCGCTCCCTAGCAGTTTTTACAGAACTTTGGTCTACTATGCAGCACTTCTGGGTTAGGCATGTGGAATTGTCAGGACACTGTTTTGGCCACTGATTGGCTTAGGCATGGGTCACACTTTGTGCCTCTGATGCACAGATACATTGGGAAACTGTCAAAATGGCGTGCTGAGGCTCAGAAAGGTATGGTCCCCAATCACTTCAATGTACATTTAGGTCATATCTCCAGTTAGAGTGTTATATATACACACACACACAAATACATACACACATACACACTCAAGGCCCAGGATAGAGGTTTCTGCCGAGACATATATATATCTCCACACTTAATACCTATAGTATTACTGATACTAATTTAGCGCACCCATGCTATGTGTATATCATCAAGCATTCTCTATACGGTTCTGAATTGTATGAAATAAAATGAGAGTCTTAATGAAACCTTCAAGGGCATGTGTAATCCAAGCATTATTGCTTCTGCGGAGGTCACTCCGGGAGACCTGTGTGGTCATCTTACCCTTGACTCAAGTCCTACAAACCTCTCCATGTAACAGGAGATTAAAAACAAGATATCTATTCGAAGCCAACACTCCATTGCAGATGAAGCCTCTATACACATTGCTTCTACATGAACATGCTGCATATAAGGCCGGCTATGGACATTTTATTTTAATAGAACATTAATATTACGTATAGTTTTAGCAGCCCCTGTACGTTTTTAGACTGGAGTTATAGCTTTGTAGACAAACCTGGATATATATGCGCTTAGATTTTAATACAACAAGCTGTGTGCTCTTGGCACTCCGTATGTGGGTAAAGGTCAGGAGAAGACCTTTCGGAAACTAGAGCGATACTACTGACCGCCAAAAACCAAAGTTGAAAGACAAACAAGTGCAGGAAGCTGTACTGTGAGAATGACCTACTGTACACAGGATTATATCTATTTCATCACAAGGAAAGAGGAAAAGTCAAAATGAAGAAAGGTCAAGAGTCCCCTTATTACATATTGTGACCTCCATACATATAGCACTGACATTTGAAAGTAGATAAGCAGGAAAGAAACAATAGAAAGACCTGTCACAAAAACCCACGGGCAAATTAAAAAACACGTGCTCAAAACAATGGCCGAATGCCGTCACAGTAATGTCAGAGCAACAACAATCCAGCATATATCTGTTAAAGCGATTGTAATACCTACATATCACAATAACAAAGATATCACCCATGAATTCATAAACAGAGTCCATCTACTGGTTTATGCCAGATTCCTAGAGCATGGAGGTCACAGCTCTTCTGTGTGTAGCATTGGTAGCGAGCACTACAATACACAAACAAAATACACAAACAGTACAGGTAAAGAGCAGTACATGTAGTACAAATAGACAGCAGTACAGTACATGTAGTACAAATAGACAGCAGTACAGTACATGTAGTACAAATAGACAGCAGTACAGTACATGTAGTACAAATAGACAGCAGTACAGTACATGTAGCAAAGGTAAGGAGCAGTGCAGCACACTTAGCACAGGTAGAGAATAGTACACATATACCGTAGATAGCAGTTCAATACATGTAGTACAAATAGAGAGCAGTACAGCACATGTAGTACAAATAAAGAGCAGTATAGTACATGTAGTACAAATAGAGAGCAGTACATGTAGTACAAATAGAGAGCAGAGCAGTACAGTACATGTAGTACAGAGAGCAGAGCAGCCCAATACATGTAGTACAAATAGAGAGCAGCCCAGTACATGTAGTACAAATAGAGAGCAGTCCAGTACATGTAGTACAAATAGACAGAGCAGTACATGAAGTACAAATAGACAGAACAGTACATGTAGTACAAATAGAGAGCAGTAGAGTACATGTAGTACAAATAGAGAGCAGTACAGTACATGTAGTACAAATAGAGAGCAGTACAGTACATGTAGTACAAATAGAGAGCAGTACAGTACATGTAGTACAAATAGAGAGCAGTACAGTACATGTAGTACAAATAGACAGAACAGTACATGTAGTACAAATAGACAGAACAGTACATGTAGTACAAATAGACAGAACAGTACATGTAGTACAAATAGAGAGCAGAGCAGTACAGTACATGTAGTACAAATAGAGAGCAGAGCAGTACAGTACATGTAGTACAAATAGAGAGCAGAGCAGTACAGTACATGTAGTACAGAGAGCAGAGCAGTCCAATACATGTAGTACAAATAGAGAGCAGTCCAGTACATGTAGTACAAATAGAGAGCAGTCCAGTACATGTAGTACAAATAGACAGAGCAGTACATGTAGTATAAATAGACAGAGCAGTACATGTAGTACAAATAGAGAGCAGTACAGTACATGTAGTACAATTAGAGAGCAGTACAGTACATGTAGTACAAATAGAGAGCAGTACAGTACATGTAGTACAAATAGACAGAACAGTACATGTAGTACAAATAGACAGAACAGTACATGTAGTACAAATAGACAGAACAGTACATGTAGTACAAATAGAGAGCAGTACAGTACATGTAGTACAAATAGAGAGCAGTACAGTACATGTAGTACAACAGCAGTACAGTTAGGGTTGCCACCTTTCTTACAAAAAAAAGATATCGGCCATGCTAATTTGCATAATTAATTATAAATATGTGACATCACAAGATACACACATGTGGGGGATATTTTGTCCTCTTCTGACCCATATAACAACTTTTTTTTTATTTCTCCTTATACGGGCCTGTATGAGGGTAATTTTTGTGCCCTGATCTGTAGCTTTTAATAGTACCATTTTTTTTATGTGACTTTTTAAATCCCTTTTTTTTTTAAATAACATTTGGGAGTTGCAGTTAGTTGTTAACTACAACTCCCAGCATGTTGGACTAAATAGTAGCATATAGTATAGGTCAGGATTTACCAACCAGGGGTGCCTCCAGCTGTTGCAAAACTACAACTCCCAGCATGCCCTGCTGGGAGTTGTAGTTTTGCAACAGCTGGAGGCACTCTGGTTGGGAAACACTGTATAGGTTATGGTGTAACATTCCAGGAGTTGGAGTAATTGGTTGGATAAATACTGGCCACTGCACAGGGTGACAAAAATACCGGTTGTGCCGGTAAAATACTGGTCAGGTGGCAACCCTAAGTACGGTACATGTAGCATAGGTAAGAAGCAGTGCAGTACAAGTAGCACAGAAAGAAGGTAGTACACAAAATAGATAGCAGTACAGTACATGTAGTACAAATAGACAGAAGTACATGTAGTACAAATAGAGAGCAGTATAGTATATGTACAAAGAGAGAGTAGTACAGTACATGTAGTACAAAGAGAGAGTAGTACAGTACATGTAGTAGAGGTACAGAGCAGCACAGTAAAGGACACACAAGTAGCACTACATATAGTTAGCAGTAACGAACATATAGTACAGAGAGAGCACAGTACATTACCTGTAGCACAATACACAGTAGAGAGAGTGCATTATAGCATGAATACAGGTACAGTACAAGTACAGGCAGATAGCAGCAGGCCTTGGCTGACCTTGTGCTATCCATGCATTTAGTACAAACATTTTTTTGCAGATGGTAATAGAGAGATTTGACATTCTTTGCAGGAGGTGGCCACATATGCAACGTGCAAATCCCTTAACTTTAGATGAAGACAGAAGAGTAAACCACAGTCTAGACACCTACCTAGAGTCACTATAAATAAGAGATGTCTCAAGCAAATAATCTCATTAGCTGTAGGAAATGGTAAATTATGCAGTCACCGTCCTCCGCGGCCACAGATGTAACAAAGGAGTCAACAGCATTGCTGTATAGAGAATCATTAAAATTATAATAGCAACATCACTGAAAACACAGCAAAATGCTTTGTTATTGTATTGTTACCAATGATCAGTTACTTTATGAGATAATTGATTATTGTTAACCTGTCTAAACCTTATATTAATTTCCTTTATATCAAAGGCAGCATGCAATGCATCAATTCCCCAGAGGAGGCACTGCAGAGGAATCGAACATTTGCTGCCAGGTTCCTCCACAGATGACAGCCGAAACTCTCTGTCATTAGAGTATCTAATAGAAACATTAATCACCTATCTAGGAAGTAAAAAGCTAAATGTATACTCATGTATATACAGAAAAGGTCTAGAGGTATAGAACAATATATTACCAAAGGAGAAACAAAACAACTATAAAGACCGTAAAGGAAAAAATCACTTCATTTTATTAATTTAACGTACAGTTCATAAAATTACACATACAGCAATGGGCATAGAGAAAAGATGTGGGAACTGGGGAAGGGGGATAGTACTCTACGGCAACAGATGATGAGTCCTGTATAGCATGCATATAAAAGAGAAAGATGGGGGTCCAAAAGTGCAAGTGCATGAAGGAATGTACAGTAAAGGGGTGGCTGGGATCATGGATGGTGTACATACATAAAGCATGAGAATCTCTCATATAGTACATAGTATTGCACCAAACCATCAGCCTATATAACCACAACTACAAATATTGGGGGGAAGTACACAGAGTAAATGGCGGTACATATAAGTAACAAATCATATAAGAACCAAGCCAGTAAGTTGGGAGGAAAAGGCATGCAGAGTATATCAACCAGAGATGGGATTGCCCAGGGGTCAAGTCCTGGGAGAAAAAGTGGGGGAACTCACCCAAGATTTCCACTCAAGGGCTGGTCCTGCAGGACTCTTGATAATAGAAACAGGGTTCCTGCTGTGGGAAAAAGTGCAGGAAATCCATTCCCAGGCGTTCCTGCAGGCCCTGAGCTCTGGTATTGCGCCAACCCCAGTTACCCACCAGTGGGGTTGGGGCAATACCATCTCTGGTTGATATACTGCATGCCTTTTCCTCCCCACTTGGTACCGCCATTTATTCTGTGTACTACCCCCAATATATGGTGTAGTCATGGTTATATAGGCTGATGGTTTGGTGCAATACTATGTACTATATGAGAAATTTTCTTGCTTTATGTATGTACACCCATTCATGATCCTAGCCACCTCTTTATTGTACATTCCTTCATGCACTTGCACTTTTGGACCCCCATCTTTCTCTTTTATATTCATGCTATACAGGGCTCATCATCTGTTGCCCATAGAGTACTATCCCCCTTCCCCAGTTCCCACATCTCGGTGCATAGAAACAGTGTAACAAAAAAAAGGTTTTGTTCAAAGTTCATGTTTAGGAAATATTTGGGGTGTAATGCCCTATGCAAGAGAACTAAATATTTTGGTCCCTGTTCCAAGTATCAAATCAGTTTTTCCCCTGATGGTTTAAAGATTTACCATCATTGCAGCATGAAGCTCTCTATTTTTACCACATACAGTGACCCCTCGACCTACGATGGCCCCGACATACGATAATTTCAACATGCGATGGCCTCTCAGAGGCCATCACATGTTGAAGGCAGCATCAACATACGATGCTTTTGTATGTTGGGGCCATCGCATAAACGGCTATCCGGCAGCGCAGACTGCTTCAGCTGCCACCAGATAGCCATTTACGGTGCCCCGTGTGGTCCGCTGACAATCACTTACCTGTCCTCTTCGGGATCCTCTGCATCGTCGGCACTTTCCATCGTCGTCATCACGTCGCTGTTCACGCCATCCCGTCATCCAATAGGATGGCGGCGACGGAGAGCGAAGATGCCGGGGAAGCAGAGGCCTTGCCGGAGCGCCGGGGACACCACGGGGACGAGGCGACAGCGATGGAGGGTGACATCCAGGGCAGCGGTGATGAGCGGTGACGGTCCGGAGTGGCGGGGACACGTGAGTACAACTTCCTCCACCAGTGGTCTTCAACTGGCGGACCTCCAGATGTTGCAGAACTACAACTCCCAGCATGCCCGGACAGCCAACGGCTGTCCGGGCATGCTGGGTGTTGTAGTTTTGCAACATCTGGAGGTCCGCAGGTTGTAGACCCCTGTCCTATACTTTACATTGCACGGATCCCTCAACATACGATGGTTTCAACAAACGATGGTCCATTTGGAACGGATTACCATCGTATGTTAAGGGACCATTGTATATTGTTATGATTGTTTGACTCGACTACTAACTCTTTATTTAATCCAATATTCCATAAAACAGAGTGAGAACACTGGTGCATTCTGGGTCTTAACGATCCTTAGTCACGGCAGCCTAGAAATATTCTAGAAGATTTGTAGTAGTTATCCGGCATATTTGTGTAGCTGGGACTGGGCACCGATTAAACAGCAGAGGCGGGCTATCTGGGCAGGCTAGTAGAGCTTGTTGTTATTTTAGTCCAGAGAATGCTGGTCCTAGACATGACATGGGGGCTTTTCATATACCAAAATTTTAATTTTTTAAATGGCGACCGCAAGCTCCTCAATACATTTGGTGCATTTTACACTTTTCTAAAGTATTGATTTACCTGTTTAAAGTTTTCAGGCTACACCCCCGTCTGATAAACCACGTTGACTTTTTTGAATTTTGGGCAGAGATAGTTTATTATTATTTTATTTTTTTTATCTGTAAGTTATCAGGTTGTTTTAATATAAATAGGAACATGTGAAGCAGAAGAATGGAAAGCATAGTGATAAGCGGGTCATGCTGACCAGTCAGTCTGTTCTTAGAAATAAATAACACAAGACGTATTATGAAACCAGAAGCCGTTCTGCTAAATCCTATGTATCTTTCTGAAAGATTGCAAATGCACAATGTATGTGAAAAGGAGTCACCACTAGAAGAATAACTTTTTAGGAACGCATTGCTTGTAGGAAAGAACATTGCCATACACATGCCATACAGCAGCACGCTGAGTATATACGGCTCTGCAGTGACTCCGTATACAGGCTCATCCATGTTCAGAAATTTTGCAATCCCCAGTAACTACTATTCTGCAACTCCCTTGTTGACATTAGTCTTTAAAGGGAATGTGTCAACAGAAAAACGAACTATTGATTTATAAGAACTAGTCAAGTTTTTATGTAAAGCATGTCTAAGAGGATTTGATGATTAATTTTACTATCCATATTCTAAAATAACCCAGAAATGTTGGCGTTTTTAGTCAGGCTACTAAGCTGTTCTGTCTGTGATGATAAGGAGGAGGCTGCTGGAAAGTGCTAAGTACAGAATTACAGCAAAGGGTGAAGCCAGTTTATAGATGAGACAATAGCAGCTCAGCCTTCCCCTCCCTGTAGAATGACCTCTGCAGAGGTCATGAAGGTCACAAAGAATCCATACAAAGGATAGGGTTTGGAGACGTTCATTGGGACTATGTTCATGGGCCAAAACTAGGTGACACGTTCACTTTTAAGAAGTTTCCTTAGAGGCAACCCTGTTCTAAATGCAATCATATGGGTGAGCTACTAGTTTTCCTCGGTACTGCTCCCTGCACCACTGGTAAACAGCTGATTTTGCTGGTGGAAGTCATGACCACCCAGGCATTTTTTTCTGCAGTATTACAGCATATCCCCTACAGTATTATATAGCTGTTGAGAAGAGTGACCATTCTTGTAATACAAGGATAGGTATGCCAGACCAAAAACCGATCACACAGAGCGGCTCTCCCAAACGGATGACCCACCTCTACGATGTCCACATGGGATCTATGCCCCAGCACACGGTCTGAGTTTGTCTTCATTTGACAACCTACTTAAAAACTAAAAATACACCATGGTCACATTATCTACTGGTGTGAAACAAAAATAGAGAAACAGAAACAAAGCCGCACATTTGTATTTTCATCTACTTGCTTCTCAGCATTAATTCATACATCAACAGGTTGTTACTATACATTTTGATAAAAAAGTACAAGCCCACTCGCCACGTCAAGGCAACGTAGTCAGAGTAGGTCCCTAACCCAACATTGGCATAGCGCCGGGTGGCAGCCACTGCCACCACGACACCAGGCCCACAGGGGGAGTGACCCAATGGCAAGGCAGCCCCACTACTGGCCGACCAAGCCCCTGGCTCTGGGCCACACCACCCCACAGACAAAGCAACACAGTAACAATGACCGCCGCAGAGCACCACACCAGTGTGGACATCTACCATGTGCTCCCTGCCAGAGGACTAGGAGAATGCTAGGAGTTTGTCTTCATTTGACAACCTACTTCAAAACTAAATACACCATGGTCACATTATCTACTGGATATCCAAAAATCTTAAAGTATGTAGGATCTCATACGATTTCTGCTACTGTCACTATAATCTAAGGCTACTACTTCCTAGGATTAATTAGAAGAATTATTTTTAAACTAGGAGGATCTGGAGCCTTTCTAAACCATAGGAATAACTTTTGGTGACCATACACAAGAATTTACCTACTTGGTACGGCCTACATGTCACAGTCAGTCAAAGATGTCGATAACTGGCTGCTTCCATCGATTGGGAACTGCAAGGGTCCAGTAAACTGAGAGAACATAAAAGTGCCAATAAAAGAGATTACAGAAAGAGCTGCTAATATAATTTCCCTAAATGTAAGTCATTTTTTTCTGAAGGTTCTCAGAACGGGTGATATGAGAGATGTTCTTGATCATGGGCCAAGAATTTTTATGGACTTCCTATAAGTAATCCCATTACATTTAGCACCTATCAAGCCTGAAATGGCTAAAATATACTGAATTGTACAGCAAAAAATGATAGCCCCTTTAAGATGGCATAGTCTACAAATGGACAAGCCCTTTAAGAATCAATACGAAGACTCATATTAATCACCAAATACTGCAGATACGGATTTAAAAGTGAGCTAAAAAGTTACATAAGAAAGAAAATCTAAAATATAATATCTTTTAGAATCCATTATTGACCAAAACACTGAGAATTGTATTTCAGAAACCACAGGAGCCGTTTAATCCCAAATTAGTTATATTTATCTAATTGGAATCATACATTGGAAAAAAAAATGACTTGTTATCAAACGGGAGGATGAGAAATCTTCTTAACTGGAAGGCCAGGTGACATTGATCCAGTCACATAAGCCAAACCACCCTTGAATAGAACAGCAGACACCTTGGATAAGAACCTCCGTAATGACATCCATGTACATGACTCATAACACTGTGCAAAACCAGAAGTCACTGACTGCAAGGTCACCGTATGAGCCAAGTAGCAGTAAAAAGGCACAAACATTGGCACACACACATATATTGTATAGAAATCACTATACTAACGCTGGGAAAGTCACAGGTAGGGTAGAAATATGGCAATGAAACATGTTATTTTGTGTTGTCTCCTATCATATGTCCAGATTATCTGACTACTCAAAACATCAAGTTGTCTCCTGGAGAGTTCCATAGAGTCCTGTAGTGTAACGTATAACATCAAACTAGTCTATATATAAAATGTGGGAGATGAGCTCCATAGAACCAGTGAAATAGCAGCAAAATCGCAGTCAGAGACAGGGACATTAATTAATCCTACATGTCCAGCATTAACAACACAAAA
Source organism: Hyla sarda (assembly GCF_029499605.1). Lineage (NCBI taxonomy): Eukaryota > Metazoa > Chordata > Amphibia > Anura > Hylidae > Hyla > Hyla sarda. The sequence continues at coordinate 458,735,868 of NC_079190.1, forward strand.
TCTTCCCTCTCTGTAGAGATGGTCCAGTACCAGCCGGCCAAATGACCTCTTTTTAAGGTATGTTCACATAGTGTAAAATGTGCGGAATGTCTGCCCGGAAAACAGGGGTGGACATTCTGCACATTTGAACTATCCAACAGGCACTAGGACCGCTTGGAAATGCACCGTCTCTTATGCTACAATGCATTTCCAAGTGAAATCCACAGAAACAATAGACATGTCAATCCTTCTGCGGACGCCAGGAATTTCCGCAGCAGAAACATATAACATGGAAATTCCACCATGTGCACAGTGCAGCAGAATCCCATTGAAAACAATGGGACTCTGCTGCAGAGGAATGTCCATGAGGAATATTCCAGTGAAATCTTGCACAGACATTCCGCCGTGCAAACATACCCTTAGGAAGCTCACCTCAAGACTTCAACTCTCATCAGAGGTTCCTCATATCTCGGTGAAAAGTTGGTTACACCTTTTGTAAGCCCAGTACTAAAATCGACATCAGCACCTGCGCTGACTTGGCGCCAAACTGAAAATCTGGACTGGTCCAGGAAAGGTATGAAAGGCTCCACTACCAAACCTGCCTTTCATCCCATAATACATAATGGGACTTACTAAATTCCCTAGAAAGCTAAACCACACCAAGGATTTTAACGATTACTCATATCTCACCCAGCTTTCCCTGGATGGGACATGGGCTTCCAGAAATTTGGTGTCCAAATACGACAGGTACCTTGGGGAAAAATATCGACCCCTGACTACCATTCCTGTCACTATCTCACAATACACATTGGGGGTATCTTGCTGCAGGAAACTTAAAGGGGTACTCCGGTGGAAAACATTTTGGTGCCAGAAAGTTAAACAGATTTGTAAATTACTTCTATTAAAAAATCTTTATTCTTCCAGTACTTTTTAGCAGCTGTATGTTACAGTGGAAATTCTTTTCTTTTTGAATTTCTTTTTTGTCTTGTCCACAGTGCTCTCTGCTGACACCTCTATCTGTGTCAGGAACTGTCCAGAGCAGGAGAAAATCCCCATAGCAAATCTATGCTGCTCTGGACAGTTCCTGACACAGACAGAGGTGTCAGCAGAGAGCACTGTGGACAAGACAAAAAAGAAATTCAAAAAAGAAAATAATTTCCTCTGTAGCATGCAGCTGCTAAAAAGTACTGGAAGGGTAAAGATTTTTTAATAGAAGTAATTTACAAATCTGTTTAACTTTCTGGCACCAGTTCATTTAAAAAAAAATAAAATAAAAAGTTTTCCACCGGATTAACCCTTTAATGTGCATTGATCACCCACCGTTTGGCCAAATAGATCAAATTGATGACAAAACTTCCTTCGAAATTTACCAAAATAGACACTTGTTTGAGAAGAGTCGCTTTCAGTAGAGGCGATATAGCGGACATGACATTCACAATAAAGCCTGAAGACATTGGGGAAGGTTTAGCAAAACTTGTGCAGAGGAAGAGGTGCCCATAGCAACCACATTGCTTCTTTAACTCTTAAAAAGGCCTCAAAAATGAAAGAAGCGATCTGATTGGTTGCTATGGGCAATTGCACCACTCTTCCTCTAAACAGGTTTTCATAAATCTTCCCCTTAGTAACCATCAACCTCAGCCATCGGTTTGGATGGAGTCATCCATCTAGGTCAGTGGTCTTCAAACTGTGGACCTCCTGCTGTTGCAAAACTACAACTTCCAGCATGCCCGGACAGCCGTTGGCTGTCCGGGCATGCTGGAAGTTGTAGTTTTGCAACAGCTGGAGGTTCACAGATTGGAGACCCTTGTTCTAGAAAATTATATAAATTTAAAGGGGTATTCCAGGAAAAAAAATTTTTTTTATATATCAACTGGCTCCAGAAAGTTAAACATATTTGTTAATTACTTCTATTAAAAAAATCTTAATCCTTTCAATTCCTTTCAGCTGCTGAAGTTGAGTTGTTGTTTTCTGTCTGGCAACAGTGCTCTCTGCTTACATCTCTGCTTGTCTCGGGAACTGCAGAGAGTAGAAGAGGTTTGCTATGGGGATTTGCTTCTAAACTGGGCGGTTCCGGAGACACGTGTCATCAGAGAACACTTAGACAGAAAAGAACAACTCAACTTCAGAAGCTCATAAGTACTGAAAGGATGAAGATTTTTTTAAATAGAAGTAATTTACAAATCTGTTTCACTTTCTGGAGCCAGTTGGTATATAAAAAAAAAGTTTTTTCCTGGATAAATCTAAACAGAAAATGTCTAATAATTTAAACTCATTGGTCAAATCTGTTCTAGTTCATGGTCACCATTTTCAAAGTTCTTTTAAATTTTTGCACATTGCCTTCAAAATCCTAAGGCTGTGATCATACTTTCAGGTTTTTAAAGGAGTACTGAAGCCATAGAGCACTTATCCACTATCCGCAGGATAGGGGATAATTGTCTGATCGCTGGGGGTCCTACCATTGGGACCCCCCCCCCCCCCCGCGATCTCCCGTACGGGGACATGGCACTGCCACGGCTCTGCACGACTAATGCTCGTGTCGACCTACCTAAAAGGTCGACAGACACATCCCCTTCATTCAGTTCTATGGGAGAGGCAGGGATGCACGAACGTTGTATTTCCGCTTCTTCCATAGAGATACATGGAGGGGGCGTGTCGGCAGAGCCGGGGCCCCGTACAGGAGATCGTGGGGAGTCCCAGCGTTCGGACCTCCTGCGATCAGACACTTCTGCGCAGTTGTCTGAGGCTGCAGTATTCTTTTAATTACAATTATTTCATATAAAGCTCGGAACAGATCTTAAATAGAGAACACATATAAAAAGGAAACACGGAGTACTCCTCTTTTCAAATCTATTTCTAGCTTTGTATTTAATTATTGCAATTAAAAACCTGAACATGCCCTAATAGAACAAAAATAAATAAATAAATAAATAATAAAAAAGAAATCTGCTATGAGTCAAGATAAAATATTATCTTAGGTTAGCGTGTATGCCAGAGAATGTTCCGATATTCACTAATTGGATAGGTTTAGAAAGGAAGGTACTGAAGGGTTATCCAGGAATAGAAAAACAGATCAAATTTCCTTCAAAAATCATGCCACGGGTGTGTATGGTATTACAGCTTGGCTCCATTCACTTCAATGGAACTGAGCTGCAATACCACAGACAACCTGGAGACAGAGGTGGCGCTGTTTTTGAAGGGAATAAGCTCTGTTTTGTTTTTTCTTTTTTTTTCAATAGTAAAGTTTATTAAAGATTTTAAACATACAAAGTAGTAAATGTGCAAGTGACCAAGGGGCCAAAATATGTGGTGCACATGCGCCTAAAAGAAATAGGCTCTGTTTTTTTCTATACCTGGATAACCCCTTTAAAAAGTTGTGTTTCCTTTTTAAAGGGGTATTCCAGTTATGAAAAACTTATAACCTAGCCACAGAATGGAGGATAAATGTCTGTTTTCGGGGTGTCTGGCCACTGGGACACCCCCCCCGATCTCCAGAAAGGGGTCCATCTATTACCAGTGAGCACACCAGTTCCCACTTTCATAGACAAACTGGTTTTGGCAGCCTGCTCAGCTAATCACTGGCTGAGGCAAGACCTCACTGTCTAGACTAGTAAGTCTTAGAAGGCAGTGGCAACAGTACTCAGCAAGACGAGTCGGGCCCTGTTCTGGAGATTGCAGGGGGTACCAGCGGTTAGACACCCAGAGAACTGACACTTATCCCCTATTCTGTGGATAGGGGATATGTTTTTATTTACCGGATAACCTTTGGTCTCCCCAAAGACAAACAACTGCATTTTAAAGGAAAGTTGCCTTCGGCTGCTCATTACTCCTGCAGTGGCCACTATAGGGCAAATGAAGTATTACATGTGGTTATTGAGTGGAAAGGTCATCCATGTTCCCTACAGATGGACTGCTGAAAGCGACCACTTGTTAGAGGCTTTTAGAGGGGGGTCCCACAAAAATATGGCTTAGGGACAAAGGCTATTGAGATGTGCTGACCCCTTGCTACATATTGATCAGTAAAAAATAATCTGAAAAATACACATAGAAGCGAATCTTAATGGTTACTAGAAGTACACAGTTGCTCTTTGTTGGCCGACTCCTTATTGCCTGTCACTAAAGGGTTCAAACATGCAATAAGTCATTTATTAACAGGTTTCATAAGGGGGAAAAAAGAAAAAGCTTGAAAGATTTTCATCACTAACAGATCAACAGTTTTTACTGAATACTTAATGACCGGGCTTCCTCCTCGAGTAATTGAGTTTCATTATTCATTTATCAGCAGGATGAACCCAGAAACATCTTTTTACTATGAAGACAGAAATCGCTACGCAGTTAGATCACGTCAAAGCTTCATCTGATCATCGGCCCGTGTTTATAGCCAAACACAAATTGTACATCATGAGGTCTACATCCACAATTGATTCTCGCAATAAAATAAAAAAAAATAAAAAACACATTATACAGCAAACAAAAGAAAGGAGTATATATATATATATATATATATATATATATATATATATATATATATATAAAAAAAAACCTACAGAGAGTTTTGTGCGATGGAAGGTCATAACCACTGGACCTTCAATAATATGTTGTAGAAGGTCAAACGAGTAGACCATGCCTCAAGGGCTTAGACTAAAAATCATCCCCGGTTTAGAGAAGGATATGAAGACCCATCGGTATGCAGATACTAACACTGCTGCCAACCCAATAACAAAGCAGAATAGAGCGGCTCAACCAGTGACTGTAACCCACAGCTATTTTGTTAAAAGCCAAGTTGAAAGGTTGTCTGAGGCCAAGTATCCCATTTTGGCTTTACAGACTTCTGGCAGAACCCACAGTTCACAAATCTCCGGTTTGGACCTTGCTCCGTTACAATGGGTGGAGGTTAACCCGAAGATAAAGTGATCCCTGTGTCCAAATTCAGAGCAGGGGGCCTAAAGACTATTTATAACATGAGTTCACCAAGACATTACACAGGATGCCCTGTATTTTCCTGAGTATCATGTTAAGCCTGTAACATTCTAAGCAAATTCATACACTTCTAGCAAATAAGCATCAGAAATATCTGGGCACTAAGTAAAAAAAATGTCAGAGTAATGTGAGCATGTGTTACTCTCCAAAAAATGGTAAAATAATACTAACATAGGAGACATCACAGCAATGACAAAAATAAGGCTCCTTCCAGCAGCTGCTTGACACCAACAAAACATTCTCTTCACTTGAATTTTAAAGGGGTTCTCAGGTGCTTAGACATCTTATCCCCTATCCAAAGGATAGGGGATAAGATGCCTGATCGAGGGAGTCCCGCCGCTGGGGACCCCCGTGATCTTGCACGCGGCACCCAGTTTGTAATCAGTCCCCGGAGCGTGTTCGCTCCGGGACTGATTACCGGCGACTACAGGGCGGGTGGCGTGTGACGTCATGCTCCGCCCCTCAATGCAAGCCTACGGGAGGGGGCGTGACAGTACCCCTTTAAGGAACATTGTAAGTAGGGACACTAACCCCCTTCATGATCCCTCAAACACCGCTCTAATGCCCATATGATCTATCCACCTTGCTACACAGTTCAGGTCCAACACTACTTAAAGGGGTACTCCCCTGGAAAATATATATATTTTTTTTAAATCAACTGGTGCCAGAAAATTAAACAGATTTGTAAATTATGCAATACAAAGAAGCAAGAAAGGAGAGAACACACTAAGGTGTTACTACACCTGCAACGAGGGTACTGCAAGGTCTCAGTGGCCCCTAGTAGATCTCCTGCGGGGTGCACATATGAAATATATGAAGTATCAATAGGTACAAAAACATGTATGTGCACTCACCGCTCAGCGGAGACAGCTCGGCATGGGGATCCGGTCCAGGGAAGGCTGGATCACAGCATCTGTGCAGGTAGAAAGGCACTCTGAGGCTACACCGGCTGTTTCACACGTGTATGCGTGCTTCTTCCGGCCTCAGAGGAGGCCGGAAGAAGCACGCATACACGTGTGAAACAGCCGGTGTAGCCTCCGAGTGCCTTTCTACCTGCACCGATGTGGTGATCCAGCCTTCTGTGGACCGGACCCCCATGCAGAGCTGTCTCCACTGAGCGGTGAGTGCACATACGTGCTTTTGTTATTGTAGATTTGTACATGTCAGCTGGTGTATGTTCCAGAGTAAGTTCTTTTCTTTTTAAATTTCCTTTCTGTCTGACCACAGTGCTCTCTGCTGACACCTCTGTCCATTTTAGGAACTGTCTAGAGCAGAATAGGTTTGCTATGGTGATTTGCTCCTACTCTGGACAGTTCCTAAAATGGACAGAGGTGTCAGCAGAGAGCTCTGTGGTCAGACAGAAAGGAAATTTAAAAAGAAAAGAACTTCCTCCGGAACATACAATAGCTGTTTTTTTTTAAATAGAAGTAATTTACAAATCTGTTTAACTTTCTGGCACCAATTGATTTTTAAAGAAATGTTTTCCAGTGGAGTGCCCGTTTAAGCTTGCATAATATTTACAATAACATTTTCCAGTAAAGGAAGGGCATCTAGATTAGAATGGTCATTTCTAAATATGACTTAGGACGAGTTGTGAATTGGTAGTATTTTTAGTGTACTGTGCATGACATTAACCGCAACCTCACATTCCCGGCCATACAAAAAGCACAGTTACATAAGAGACTGCTATCATTAAAGAAATATTGTTTCATATTCTGTAAAGAACTCTTCCCACGCAGAAGATAATGCAGTTCTATTAATCTGAAAAGAGTGAACGCCTCCATGCACAAACTGTACAAACAGTGAATAACATCATAGGCTTTACTTACTACAAAAAGTGCCAACTACCTAATGCCAGTACAGTCAATGTCATCGAGAGAGGAAAACCTGACAGATTGAGGTGTATAACAAAGGCTACTATATAGAATATTAATACATATATACAGTATATATATTTTAGGGATCGACCGATATGTTTTTTTTTAGTGCCGATACCGATACTTTGTGGAGGTTAGGGCCGATTGTAGAGGTTAGGCCTATAACTTATACCGATATTTATACAGATATTCATTGATTTAAAGCGGGTGCTTTAAATCAATGAACTGCAGCGGCTTTTGGAGTCCCAGAGACCGCCACCGCCTGCTTCGCTCCCCCTGCCTGTTCTGGGGTCCTGAGTCCTATCACCACCACCACGACTGCACCCCCATTGCCTCCCCCATCCCCGGTTTTATAATTACCTGTTCCCGAGGCCCGGGGTCCATGCTTCTTCTGGCTCCTGCGGCGTCCTTCTGAGCTGTCACTGTGCGTACTGCCGGTGACGTTGTGTTGAGGACGTCACTTGTCATTGCGCAGCGAACAGCGTAACACAGGACGTGCAGGAGCCAGAAATAGCGCAGACCCCGGAAACAGGTAATTATAAAACCGGGGATGGGGGAGGCAATGAAGCAGCGGCGGCGGTCTCTGGCCAGGGCAGTGCAGTGTGCGGAGGTGGTGGGTGCGGTGGTGGGGCGCAGTGCGGTGGGGGCGGGGCATTATCGGATTATCGGCAAGGCAATTGCCGAAACCGATAACGTCCAAAATCATTAATATCGGCCAAACCGATAATCGGTCGATCCCTAATATATATATATATATATATATTATATATATGTACACACACACACACACACCTTATACAGGGTAGAAAATCACAGAACAGAATGCAAGGCCATCTGCTCCCAGTCATCTAATGATTCAACAAGATCACTACAAAATTGACTTAGGTACTTTTACTCTCCCACAGTGATTTTTCTTCTATTTGCTTCAATAAATCTGACATCACAGACACGAGTCTTGTGAATAAAAGGGTTTTCCCATCTTTAAAATGGTTTCCCAGGGAATATTCCTCAGCTGGCATTAGGGCAGCAACCAATCAGTTGTTCTGCACAGACGCAAGCCCAGATGTAGAACAATGTACAGAATCGGAAGCCTCGGTGTTGGGTTACTAGAGTGCAGCTTCAATGAAGTGAATAGGAGATGCACTGCAGTAACAAGGCGCTGCTCACTGCACAATGTAAAGAGACAACTCTCTGCAGAACAGATGATAAGTTGGGTGTCAGGAATCAGCAGCAGCTACTGATGGTCTCCCCTGTGGATAAGCCAAGAAGAATTTTTTTTTTCCTGGAAAACCTCTTTAAGTTGGTCTTTTACACAAGATAGTCGGCTGCCAAAATGACAAACCTTCCCTGATTCCCCCATCCCCGATACACATGCAGGCGTAGCTTGGCTGAATGTGCCTGTGTTCCGTATGGGGTGACGTATCACCGCAAGAACAAAAAAATAAATAAATAAAAAAGTGAACTACAAGATGCTTGATCATTCTCTCCCTTGAAATCACGGGTTCAACAGACTTATATAATGGGCCTCATTTACTATTGCAAACCCAACATGTTCTGTCGGGTCGTGCGCCAGATTCTGGCCAGAATTGAAAAACCCTTGACCCTGAGAAAAAGGGGCGTGGTCATCAGGGTAAAGGGGTGTGGTCACTGAAAAGGGGCGTGGTCCTGACATTGTCACAAAAACCCAACAGATTTACTGAGGATTCAACTGAAAATGTGGTGGATTTAGGCTGAGGAAAACCCTACAGATCAGAGCATGTGTAAAATAAATAAAAAAGCAAAATGTAGGGAAAGTGGAAAATGTAGGGAAACCTGGGTAAATACCATGGAAAAAAGTTATAGGGAATTAAAACACACAAAGAAACCTACACTCCACTCTTAGTAAATAAGGGCCAATGTGCATAGTCAGCTTTAGGAACCCCAATGTTAGATCGGGTATGTGTGCCTCCAAGACCCCTGCCAAACAGTAGAATAAAGAGCGTCCCCATCACTGTCCACACCGGCACAGCACCATACATTCCGAAAAATAAATGGCAAGACTTGATAAATTTATCATTGGTCCTGTACCTAGTTTATCATATTTATTACTACTTTGCACTATTTATGTGCAGATTTAGGCCTTTGCTCTTCAGTTTTGATTGATTTAGGATTTTTTTTATTTATTTATTTTATTTTTATTTTTTTAAGTAAAAGTATAAATAAACATGACATACCGGTATCGCTCTTATCTCTCACACACACACACATACATACATATATATATATATATATATATATATATATATATATATATATATATATATATATACACACACACACACACACACACACACACACACACACATATCTATCCTTATAATTATTAATTATTATTTTTTATGTACAATATTCCACTCATTGGGTGACCTAAAAAATGTACAGGTATGTAATGTAAAAAAATTAAAAAAAAGTGGTTTGCAAAAAGTGCCAAATAAATCATATGACAACATGACAAATTTGCTATCAGAATAAGGGGAAATGGAGAAAAAAATAAAAATGGAATGAAAAATTGTGAAAATGATCACGAATGAACATCTGTCCACGTGAATGTCACCAGCATCCAAAAAATCAAAAGTTTAATACATTCATGATTTTTAATGATGTTAAAATAAATTGTTGTACCTTTTTTTTTTGGAAGCTGGTAACATTCTACCTCTATTGCATGCCATTGACCATTTTACTTGGCAGAAGGTTTTAGGAGTGGGATTTAAAGGGGTACTCCGGTGAAAACCTTTTTTCTTTTAAATCAACAGGTGGCAGAAAGTTAAACATATTTGTAAATTACCTTCTATTAAAAAATCTTAATCCTTCCTGTACTTATTAGCTGCATACTACAGAGGAAATTCTTTTCTTTTTGGAATGCCCTCTGATGACATCACGAGCACAGTTCTCTCTGCTGACGTTATTATAATAATAAGTCTTTATTTATTGTTGTCCTTAGTGGAATTTGAACCCAAGTCCCCAGCACTGCAAGGCAGCAGTGCTAACCACTGAGCCACCATGCTGCCCTTAGCATACATCTGCTATGCATCTGCCATGCATGGTTGCTAAAATGGACAGAGATGTCAGCAGAGAGCACTGTGCTCGTGATGTCATAAGTGTTCCAAAAAGAAAGGAATTTCCTCTGTAGCATTCAGCAGCTAATAAGTACTGGAAGGATTAACATTTTTTTAATAGAAGTCATTTACAAATATGTTTAACTTTCTGACACCAGTTGATTTAAAAGAAAAAAAGGTTTTCACCGGAGTACCCCTTAAAATAATTTCAAGGCTTTAATCTCTACTTTCTTTCAGTTTGTGTATTAGTACCTACATATTCCTCTGCGCTATTTATAGGGTGTTAGCAGGGACTTATATGTCTACGACCTAGAACTCATGACGGCAATATAGGTATATAACCTAGAATTACATTTTTAAAGGAAGTCAATGAGACTTACACTTTTTTTTTTTCTTTTTTGAAAAACTCAAATGGGTGTTGCAGTCCTTTTATTGTAGTATTCCACAACCAATGTGCCTCCAGCTGTTGCAAAACTACAACTCACAGCATGGCCGGACAGCCGTTGGCTGTCCGGCCATGCTGGGAGTTGTAGTTTTGCAACAGTTGGAGGTACACGTTAGAAAACACTGTTTTACTGCATTAACATGGCTGTAGAGCACAAAGCCCCATGAATCCTTCGGAACACATTTTATACAATAAAAGGCGTCAAATACTGCGACGTTCGGCAAATAAGCAATTAAAATTTTAAGTTGGAACAATAGTGTCTTAAAAAGATCCACAGCTTTTGTTTTGTAAGTTATAGAAACCCTGCAACAATTTGCTCCTGACAAGGTTGATAAAATATATCCAAAGCTATAGCTGAAAATGTTACTTGGCAAGGAGAACGGCGCGGAGATTTCAAGGTCTCGGTTGAAACTCTTTCAAAATGTATAAACTGCCTCCATAGACAGAGACCGATCTTAGCACTGACCTTCACATACCAGCACCTACGTCCTTCCCATAAATAACGCTAGGAGAGATAACCAAAAGACAGAATTCCACCCCAGTTATGCGTTCACCTACAAGAAATGCAGAGTAAATGGTTATGAGCTATAGGAGGGCGACTCATGTACGGTAAAAAAATAAAAATAAAAACGGCGGAATGTTAGGCGGTTTTTAAATATACAGTATACTTTAAAAGGGGTTATCCAGGAAAAGAAAACTTTTTTTTTCTATATATCAAATGGCTCCAGAAAGTTAATCAGATTTGTAAATTACTTCTATTAAAAAAATCTTAATCCTTTCAGTACTTATGAGCTGCTGAAGTTGAGTTGTTCTTTTCTGTCTAAGTGCTCTCTGATGACACGTGTCTTGGGAAACGCCCAGTTTAGAAGCAAATACCCATAGCAAACCTCTTCTACTCTGTGCAGTTCCAGAGACAAGCAGAGATGTCAGCAGAGAGCGCTGTTGCCAGACAGAAAACAACAACTCAACTTCAGCAGCTGATAATTATTGAAAGGATTAAGATTTTTTAATAGAAGTCATTTACAAATCTGTTTAACTTTCTGGAGCCAGTTGATTATATATATATATATATATACACACACGGTATATACGTTTTTTCCTGGAATACCCCTTTAAGTATTAGGCCATGGCAGCACTACATACTACATAGTCAGTGTCTTATCTTCTCTGCACACAAAAAAAACTAGGTATGTTAAAACCTAAGTGCCTGATCTTTCTTTCCCCCTAACATTAGTCGTCAAGAGAAAGTTAGGACAACTCCATACTGGCTGGTCCTGATGAAGTCGGCTTCATCCAAAGCTCTGTTCACATTTCCTTTTCAGGTTTGGGGTATGTGCCAGGAAAGCTCCCATACATACTTGAAAAGGGGCTTGAGCCCCTGCCCTATAATGCCCTCACTGATTGGGACCTGTGTGGGGTGATACAGGTCCCATTCAGCTGACATGACTGCCCTTACCTCAGGAATTGTGTTGTGTTAACATATGTAAGGTTTTTACAAATATTTTTTTAATGAGAAGTGCCCTTTTTTTCTACTTCAGCCCCCGCCCCCCCCCCCAAATTGTCTGTGAACGTCCCTGCTCCCATATGCCAAACATGTACATAAGCCGCTACTGCCACCAGCACCTACCAAAAGAGTGTCTTTTTGGTATTTGCAGGACCATTATGTAAACAGAGTCGAAAAGTGTATGGCCATCTTAAAAGGTAGTCTGTCATCAGTGTCACCAGTACTATCCTGTCGGTACAGACAGGTAGTGCTGGTGACACTTATGATAACCATACTTACCTGGTCCTGTTCTGGGCTTCGGTTCTTCCTCTGCTATCTTCCTCGTTGTTTTCGTTCACACTTGGAGCATGGGCACAGCTTCCTGACCACCACTGCTGCTTCTCTGCTGGAGCGGAGATGTCGGGAAGCTCCGCCCATGCTCCACGTCGGAAAAATAAACAGCGGAGGAATAGAGCGGGAGAAATGGAACTGGACCAGGTAAGTATGGTTGTCATTATTGTCCCCTGCACTACCTGTCTGTACTGACAGGTTAGTGCAGGTGACACTGATGACAGATTCCCTTTGCAGAAAATCTGTCTGCTCTATATTGTGCTCAGAGCTTGAGTGTCAAGGAGGCAGTGCTGAGCTGCAACATGCAGACCTCCTCCCTCCCCCACCCCTTTCTGCCTTGACTGACTGAAATACAGAGCTCAGTGCTGGAAGACTAATCCTGTATGTCAATTGTCGAAGGGAGGGGCAGGGGAGAGAGGGGCTAAGCATGTTGTAGCTCAGCACAGCATCCCCCACAGCTTTGAGCATGATATAGAGAAGACAAAAAAGAAACAGAGCTAATTTCTACCAAAAACAGCCCCTCCCCTGTCCTCAGGTTGTGTGAACATTACAACTTGCCTCCATTCACTTCAATGGAACAGAGGTGCAATATTACACACAGCCCAAGAACAGAGGTGGTTGCTGTTTTTGAAAGAAATCAGCTCTGTTTTTCTATCCCTCAATAACTACTATAAAAGGTGGACATACACGTTAAGCTCCTCCACTAGTCAAATACTGGCCTTTTCCATATGCCAAAAATGACTGACGGGAAAAACCTGTAAACTGACCTTTTAATAGGAAAACGGCACCAGAATATATTATATAAATACACACACATAGAAATCATAATCAGACAACATTTACATATTTGTAATTCTATTTCTTTAGCAGGACTTTATAAAATGGCACTTTGTTTTTAGTGATACTTTGGACTTGTGATATATGTTGAATTTGTGAGTTCTTGTGTGTGCTTGGATACAATTCTTATTAAACATATTTTTCAGACACGAAGACCTTCCTAAGGACGGACGCCTCTCCTGTATGGCACACGGGTCATGTGTTTGCGGCAGCAATAATTACCGGGTCATGGAACAGAGGTCGGGTTACTGCCTTATCGCACATTCTCCCATGACCTCTAGATCTGGAAAAATATTAGAGGTGGAAAACTAACCTCTATTAACCTTCAATAACCCTTCCAATCTGGAGGTCAGATGGGCAGAGGTAAACAATCCATGTCGAAAGAAAATGTTAAAACCTTTATAGAAGAACAAAAGGGAAAAGAAAATAATTGGCTGCGTCCCACAGCAAACAGTCCAACAACCTGCCGACTATTCAGCCTCTATAGAGTGTAGACTCCATGAAGGTCCATCTAACACATGTCCTTATAAAACATATAAGAGCAGAAATCTTAGGTTGGCTTCTTTTTTAAAGGGGTACTCCACTGGAAAAAATAAAATTATATCAACTGGTGCCAGAGAGTTAAACAGATTTGTAAATGACTATAACAACAAAAGGCACGCACGTGCACTCACCGCTCAGCGGAGACAACTCAGCAAGGGGGTCCGGTCCACGGAAGGCTGGATCACAGCATCGTGCAGGTAGATGGGCGCTCGGAGGCGTGCCTTTGTTGTTATAGATATTGATACTTCACCCTTTTCATATGTGCACCCCGCAGTAGACTCACTTTGGGCCACAGATATCTCGCAGTACCTCCGCTACAGGTACAGTGACACTTTAGTGTGCTCTCCCCTTACTCGCTCTTTTGTATTGTATTAGATTTGTAAATTACTTGTATCAAAAATCTTAATCCTTCCAGTACTTCTCAGCTGCTGTTTGCTCCATAGGAAGCTCATTATTATTATTATTATTATTTTTTTTAACTTCCTTTTTGTCCGACCACACTGCTCTCTGCTGACACCTCTGTCCGTGTCAGGAACTGTCCAGAGTAGGGGCAAATCCCCATGGCAAACCTATCCTGCTCTGGACAGTTCCTGATATGGACAGAGGTGTCAGCAGAGAGCACTGTGGTCAGTCAGAAAGGAAATTCAAAAAGAAAAAAGGACTTCCTGTGGAGCATACAGCAGCTGATAAGTACTGGAAAGATTAAGATTTTTAAATAGAAGTAATATACAAATCTGTTTAAAGGACATCTGCAGAGTTACAAACACTTATCCCCTATCCTCAAGATAGGGGATAAGTGTTTGATCGCGGGGGGTCCGAACGCTGGGGCCCCCGGTGATCTCCTGGCCTCGGCTCTCCCGTGCAAGGGGCGTGCCAGCCGCAGTATGACGTTGCAGCCGTCACGCCTCCTCCATACATCTCTATGGGAGAGGCGGGGAGGCAGCATTCGTGCCACCCTGCATCCCCCATAGAACTGTATGGGGACAGGGAAGAGACGGGGCGTCACAGACCTCTAGGTCGACGCTACGCGCCTTAGCGCTCACCATGAGCGCTTATGGCGGCGCCCCGTTAGGGAGATGGGGGGGGGGGGGGGGGTCCCAAACACTTATCCCCTATCCTGTGGATAGGGGATAAGTGTAATGCCGCTGCAGTTGTCCTTTAACTTTCCAGAACCAGAACAAAAAAAAATAATAATTATATATATATATATATATATATATATACATACATACACACACACACACACATACATATTTCTCCCCCCCCCCCCCCCCAATAGTGCCCCTTTAATTCTACATTCCTTTCTCAGGGTACCTTCACACATGCATGTTTTCTGCTGCAGATTTACTGTAGCAGATTTCCACTACACATTGAAGTCAATGGGCAGTAAAGTCTGCACGTGTGAACATATGCTTAGGCTCTTTTTATACCAAGTTTGTGGTGTCCATTTGCTTTACGCACTGAAAAACATCCCGATGCATAAGCCCCACAAATTCCAATTTTTGCCACCATGCAAGTGGTTTTCCTCAGGGTTTCGTTCACATGGGGGAATTTCACTTAAGAATCCTACCAAAAAATTCCTCTGAAATTTGAAGCCTGTTAGGTTTAATGAGATTTCGTTGTCCTATTCACGCATTCTGCTGAATTTAAAGACACGCCTTAAAATTTTACGGAATTGCCGCAGAATCACTTTGAATCAATGGGGCTTGAATTTTGGCAGAATTCTGTATTTAGGGAACACCAAAATACCACCGCGTTCGGCAAACTGCCTCATGGGGTAAAAGCAAAATTCAGCCCCTGGAACATTAAAAGGAAAATTAGGTGGCATCCATCATAGCTATACTGCAGAGGTACCTGTTAGGGCAGTGTTGCAAAACTACAACTCCCAGCATGCCCGGACAGCCTTTGGCTGTCCGGGCATTCTTGGGGTTGTAGTTTTGCAACAGCTGAAGACACACTCTTTGGAGTATACTCTTTCCCCCAACGTATACTTCTGCACTACAAAGATGTATTGTGAAAAAAAAAAAGGCTTTGTTGTTTCGGAGTCTGGGAAAGTTGGGTGATCAAAGATTCATTTCACTGCCATAGCTTTGTACCTAAATACCCTGGACAAAATAGTGATGATAAAGGAGGTGCCACAAACCACTCTATTAGGTACATGTAGCTCCTGGAGGAAGAAGATTTTGCCATTCATTATGCATTGCCGCGCATTATTTATGGTAAAATTCGATGACAGGTTCCCTTTAAGAAAAGATACTGAAGAATTGTTATTTTAGACACGTCAGGCGCGGTGACAGCTTCTCTTTAACCAACTAAGCCGGCAGTAACATTTTATTAGCCTGCAAAAACAAGGTCACAAAGAGCAGCCCAAGCCAAAAAATGCAGAATACAATGTTATGTCATACACAGTATATAAAGTGCATTTCTATCATTTACAGTGCAACAAATACAAGCCAGTCTCTTCTTAAAGAAACCGTTCACAGAATAGTACTTTTCCTGCTAAGAAGGGCTTATCCAGAAAAAAAATATATAACTAGTATTTATCGGCGTATAACACGCATTTTTTAGGCAAAATTTGTTAGCCTAAAGTATATCTGCGTGTTCTACGCCGATAAGCCGCTGCAGTTCAATGATTTAAAGCGGGCACTTTAAATCAATAAACTGTAGCGGCTTTTGCAGGTCCAGAGACCACCAGCGCTGCCGGCTTCTCTGCCCCTGCCTGTCCTGGGGTCCAGAGACTGCCGCCGCCACTGCCCCATTGCCTTCCCCCATCCCTGGTTTTATAATTACCTGTTCCCGGGGTCGGGTCCGCGCTGCTTCCGGCTCTGGCGTCTCCTGCGTCGTTGCTATGCGCTGCGCAATGACGAGTGACGTCTTCAACGCGATGTCACCATCAGTGGCCCGGTGCACAGTGACAGCTAAGGACGCATCCAGAGCCAGAAGCAGCGTGGACCCGACCCCGGGAACAGGTAATTATAAAACTGGAGATGGGTGAGGTAATGGGGCAGCGGCGGCTGCAGTCTCTGGATAGCCAGGGGGAGAGAATCGGCGCCTATAGACAGGGGGAGAGAAGCGGCGGCAGCAGGACTCTAGACCCCAGGAAAGGCAGGGGGAGAGAAGCGGGCAGTGACGGCCTCTCTCCCCCTGCCTTTCCTGGGGGCTTCTCTCCATTTTGCTAAGAAAACCCGAAAAAGGGGCGTGGTGCCAGTAAAGGGGCATGGTCTCTGAAAAGGGGCGACATTTTCACAAAATGTGGTGGATTTCAGCTGAGGAAAACCCGACAGATCAGAGCATGTGTAAAAAAAGCAAAGTGTAGGGAAAAGTGGAAAATGTAGGGAAACCTTAGTAAATACCGTGGAAAATAAATTGTAGGGAATTAAAACCCACAAAGAAACCTACAAAACATTCTTAGTAAATGTGGGCCAATGTGTACTTTCAGCACTAAGGGGGAGATTCATCAAGGCTGTGATGAGGAAAAGTTGACCTGTTGCCCATAGCAACCAATCAGAGCGCTTCTTTCATTTTTCCCAGGCCTCTTTAAAAATGAAAGAAGTGATCTGATTGGTTGTTATGGGCAACTGGGCAACTTTTCCTCTGCGCATGTTTTGAAAAAACAACTGTACTGCAAAATCCACAGCAATGGGGCCGCTCTTGCATATTTTACTGCGAGTTTTGACTTCCCCCTGGAGAAAACCCTGAAAACCACATCTACTTTACTGCGTTATGAATTTCCCAAGAGTAAATCTGCAGCAAATCCATCTAGTGTGCATTTACCTATATAATGCTAATTCCATAGTGGCTATCCTTTGGCTGGAAGAATAAGCCAACAATGACCAGTTGGAGGAAATCTCATATTCTTTGCCAACCTTTAGTTTACAGCAGCGGGTAATCTGTCCATGGACGTCACACCAGGATGTCATAAAACAGGCTGTCTCCTGCCGCACGTGCATGTATAAGTTCTCTGTTGCCATCGAATATATGGGTAAAAAGGAGCAAATCCAATAAAAGTCTGGGATATGATTTTAGGTAATGATCCAATATACAGTAGTCCCTCAAGTTACAATATTAATTGGTTCCATGTTGAAACCATTGTATGTTGAGACCAGAACTCTATGGAAACCTGGTAATTGGTTCTGAAGCCCCAAAATGTCATCCAAAAAATAGGAAAAAGTGAGGATTAAAGAAAAATAAGTAGATAACTAATACAGATAAAGTAAGTCCAGTCTTACATATAAAAGTAAGAAAAAGCTGCTGGAAGCTGTAAATTACTATCTATGTCAGTGTTTCCCAACCAGGGTGCCTCCAGCTATTGCAAAACTACAACTCCCAGCATGCCCAGACAGCCGTTGGCTGTCTGGGCATGCTGGGAGTTGTAGTTTTGCAACAGCTGGAGGCACCCTGGTTGAGAAACAATGGTTTATGTAGAGGACAGGAGCTTCTTCAGAGTCCTATACAGTACACACAGTGTCCCAAATGGAGCCGCCCTTACTTGGTGTCCAAAGGAGCAGCTAACCCTGGCACAGGTAAGGAGTAGTACAGAACTTGTAGTTCCTCCCTGTACTGTAGGGGGCGCTACCAGACAGCCATTCAGTGCTTGCACCTCAATAATACAGGTGATTTACCAGTAAAATGCCATTTCTGATTGGTCAGTTCCTCCAGTTGTGACATGTTTCACAGATCTGGACTGTCCATAGTATTGTATGTTGAGTCTGGTTTCAAGTTACAATGGTCCAGAAAAGACCATTGTATGTTGAAACTATTGTATGTTGAGGGATCACTGTATCTATCTCATGGAAAGTAATCAGAAGGCTTCCCTACTATTCTCGGCTGTATATCCGCACCTACTTCCTATGATGATTCAGATTTATTGCCCAATATATATATATTGCCCAGTACAAGCTCGGTATAAAACGCTCACAAAATAACCAAAAACCTCATAAAAGCCACTCACTGAGGTTACTCTGAGGTAACAGATGTCAATGGCGTTTTAAAGAGAGTCATATACTGAACAACGCCTCCCTGTTAACAATATGTATGGGGCAAGGGGTACAAGCAAAGTCAATGATCTGTTTTCCAAAGGGGTGTGACCGCTATATCCAGCACAGTGGAGAAGGGAAAAAAAAAAGCTCGACTGATGTTCACAGTCAACATATTTTTTTCCCTTCGTTGCCAAGTTAATCACACGTCCTTGAGACTGTGTTAATATTAGACAGCGTAGCCTGACCTCCGCCTGACATTAAACCCGAGAACAACCTTGAACTGTAAATGAACTACAAACCTTATCCCCGGCAGCTTCTTCTCTCATCAACATTTTATTAATAGTATCAAATTGCGAGAGATAACTCAATTCTAACTTTACAAAGTCACGCGGCGGACAAAAAAACAAATTAAACGGGATGCATAAGCAAAAAGAGTGTGCAAATGATGCAATGGTGCAGCATGGAATAAACAAAGAACACAAATACTGCCATGGTACAGCTAAGAGCAAAAAGGAACACAAATACTACAATGGTATAAAACCGAAATACATAAAAATACCTAAAAGGATATAACATGAAACAATAAGCAATGCAAATATTGAAAGGCTGTACCATTTCAATATTTGCATTGCTTTTTGTTTCAAAGCAAAAAACGAACACAAATACTGCAAT
The DNA here is from genome assembly GCF_029499605.1 of Hyla sarda. NCBI lineage: Eukaryota > Metazoa > Chordata > Amphibia > Anura > Hylidae > Hyla > Hyla sarda. Next base: position 458,755,106 of record NC_079190.1, read on the forward strand.
GGCACAGTACAGAATAAAAGGAAAATACAAATACTGCAATGAAACAGCATAAAATAAAAAGGAACACCAATACTGTAAAGGTACAGCATTGTATAAAAGAGAAACCACACAACATACAACAAAAAACAGAACCATCACGGTACAGCACAGAACAAACAAAGAAAAAAACACTAAAAATACAGTGATGGCACAACATAAAATAAAAAACAAATAAAACAGGAGAGCATAGAATGAAAAAAAAAAACTGCAGTGAAAAAGCATACAATAATAATAATAATAAAAAAAAAAGTATATGAGGTTTACATACATCTAGATACACTTACGTATATTTTGCATGTAACTTTTTGGGTTGCTTTCTTCTGAGGTCTACCTTAAAGGGGTATATCAGCCTTAGACATCTCGTCCAGGATAGGATAAGATGTCCTGCCACTGGGACCCCCGTGATCTCTGCGAGGCATAGACATGAATAGAGGGGGCGTGACGTTACGAGGGGACGTGGTGTGATGTCACGCCTCAGTCTCGGAAAACCAGCGTTTCCGAGATTGGAGCACCACCCAGCACAGAATGGCGGTTGCTGTACGGAGATTGTGGGGGGTTCCAGCAGCGGGACCCCCGTGATCAGATCTCTCAGATCAAATGTCTAAGGCCGGAATACCCCTTTAAAGAAGATGTCCAGTGGTAAGCAACGTATCCCCTATCACCGTACGGGGCCCCGTCTCTGCTTAAAGAGGGGAGGGCTTCCAAGGGATGAATGGCTAAAGACGGCGCTGACCAGGACCAGAAGCATGAAGTAAAAAACAGCAGGTTTATTTTGATTTCTCACAATGCAATGCGCTTCACCGCACCTGGGCGGCTTCATCAGGCAAGGAGCATGCCTGATGAAGCCGCCCAGGTGCGGTGAAACGCGTTGCATTTAGCCATTCATCCCTTGGAAGTCCTCCCTTCTATCCAGCTTTGTGATTTGGAAGGCTGCAGACCGGGCATTATTACCTCTCCACGCTTACCATTGTTGTGTGTGGGGTCACGCAACCATCGATGGTAAGAGTTTCTAGATATTATAATAGATTACCTGAAGGTGGTTTTACGCTATGGAGCGCTCTCCTCTTTTCCTCTGCTCAAAGAAGTGACGTTTCGCATCCAGCAAGTCAGCTGGTAGAAACACGCCCCCTCCATTCATCTCTATGAGAGAGGCGGAGACACGCTGTGGAGGGGGCATGTTTCTACCAGCTGATTTGCTGGATGTGAAACTTGCTTTAGCAGAGCAGAGCCGAGGCTGAGCTGGGGCCCAGTATAGGAGATCGCAGGGGGTCCCAGCAGTTGGATCCACCACAATCAGACATTTATCCCCTATCCCGTGAATAGAGGATACGTTTCTTACCGCTGGCCATCTTTTTTAATGCCGCCTAATGATTACTTTATGCCAATAGATAGCAACAAAATGTTTTGGTGACACGGGTTGCACAAACCAAAGATCGCTGAAGGGGATTGTGTTGCAACCTTGAAGTGGCCATCTCTATACTTGTTTTGAAAATCATTTGTTTTCATTTTGTTAGGAAATAGATAAAATTACAAAAAATAAAATAAATAAATAAAACAGCTCAGATTCTCCTTCGAGCAATACGACATGGACACATTTACTCTTATGAAAATGACAAATGACGCTTCATGTGTCAACATGGTAGATTCCCTTGCCCTTTACTCCAAGCCAGTCATTCGACTTGAAAAATGGCAGAAGAGTAAGAGCACTATGGGAAATCTACTTAATTGTCACCCAGGGAAGACGCGGCGGCCCTCCTCTAATGAACGCCATGTCTTCACGTCGTGACCTTTTGTTCTCTTCTATTATCCCGACCAAGCAGAAGTTCAAATGCTTAAGAAAAATAAACTTAATTGGGGAATGTGCAGCAAGCGGTGACTGAGAGAGAAGAGGAAAGCTTTGTTTGCCATGTCATGTAGGTTACAGTTCAGGCATAAAGTGGATTATAAAGAAGAACGATGCACACTACCTTCATACACCTCTATGATGGCTCTGTTCCTTTATGTTTTGAATGTAGAAGCATAGAACCTTTACAGGGAAAAAATCAATGAACCTCGAGATGGCAAAGGTCCATTATGTAATACGAATGGTAAATTTGGCAAATAATTTATGCAAGGTCTTAACCAATGAGCAGGTGAAGAAAATGCAAATCTCTCAAACTGCTAAGGAGTGACAAGGAAAACTCAATATAAGGCCTTCCTCACAAGTGCGTAACATGAACAGGTGTTTGCTCCTGTATTATGAAGTCCTGGTCCAACTAGCAATATATAAAGCTGTCAGTTTGGGCCATTAAACTCGCAGCCAGACTGGAACTTACACCTTCATAGTATGAAAACAAACACACATCCATATATTACACATGTGTGAACCCAGCTTTATAGAAAGTAGAAATGTAGAAGCTGGTTACCTAGGTTACCCCATTTGGCTGGTGGTTCCATTGGTACTGTTCGAGCCATATGTCCAACCAGTTGGCTACAAACAGTGAAATTAATAAATACAGTCCGATGTTTCGAAGCGTCTATATTATACAATAAGCCACAAGAAATCACTTTGTGTATGAAATATTAAGGAATTGCTATAAAAGTAGCCCATTGGTTTTTCTCAGTAGATCCTACCGATATCCATTAGATCCATTGGTAAATGAAAATTGGTATTTGCCCAATGGTCTTCCCGGATGTCTACCATTGGGGAATTAACCAGGTTGGATTAAGCAAATAATTTATCCTCTGGAGATATAAACATTGATAAAAATGTCTGACAGGCTTTTTTTTTCTCAATATAGTGTATACATATTCTTGTCTAATCTGAATGTTCATGGAGGAGTCTTACATTAAGTATAGATATTCTAGATCTAGAGCTTATGTGAGCTTCAAGCCTGGAAACCACCAGAACCGGGCACATAGAAAGTTGTACCCTGTACTGATTCCAACAATTGGTCCCCGTTGACCCCTTTATCCTAAGAAACATTTACAACTTAAGATCATAACAAAGAATAAGAGGGGATGGGACGTGCTCCGAGAAACTCCAAATGACACCAGCTTTAACGTCTCGAGACCTCAGCAGGACGCCTGTCATCATAAGCCTTGTTCACTAAGCAGCTTACTTGTCTAGATGTATAGCTGAGGAGACGACTCCCCAAATCCTTCAGCAGGCAACGTAAGGGCATGTTCCCAGCAGCCAATAAAATGACGGCAGTTACAGTAACATGTTAGACAGTATGGATTATGCAGTGTCTAGGTCAATTTATAAGAGATTATAGGGACATATAAATTCTACCATTTTAAGATGAAGGGCATGATTCACTAATCTGCATGATGTCATCTGAGCTCATTACAGGCCAAAGGGCAACCATTAGTCATTTATCTGGAGTCATCGAGGACAGAGTGATGGGAGACATAAGACACTGCATAGAAGAAGTCACTGAATCACAACACTATCAATTTACATAAACAAAAACACCAAGAACTTCCCAGAAGTCAAAAGTCTAAGAAATAAAAAGCGTTAAGTTCGGTGTTGACTCTCTGGTGACGTCAGCCGGCTCTGACAGGTTGAGAATAAAATAAGCAATTTGTAAATTACAGTGCGTGCATGACACAATGTTCACTTCTAGCAGACAGAGAACTGAGGTACGCCGGGACGTTTCTCTTCTTCTATTATCTCAAGACAATAGCATGGAGGGCATTTATTTTGGCAAATAGTCATCAACTGTCAACTTGCTCTGGACTCCTCAGGGTTAAAGGGGAACTCCACTGGCCAGCATTCGGAACTAAATGTTCCAAAAGCTGTTTTCAAGCTGCAGGGGTCAGTCACGCCCCTCGTGACATCATGGCCATGACCCCTCAATGCAAGTCTATGGGAGGGGGCGTCACATCGCAAAAACAGCATTCGGAACATTTAGTTTGGAACACTGCCCAGTGGAGTTCCCCTTTTAATAATTAAGTTAACACCACTTCCCCAGTCACATAGATGTGATGCTTATTTCCTCACCTCAAAAATATTTCTCCTTCTAAACCTCGGGACAACAATGCTAGTGCCCTCATCTCCCACCTGGACTACTGTAACATCCTTTTCTGATGCCTCCCACCTAACATTCCTAACACCCCTCCAATTCACCCTCAACTTAGCTGCCCAGTTACTCCATCTCTTCTCTCGTAGGTCTTGGTCTCTCCCATCTTACAATCCCTTCACCAGTTACCCATTGCACATTAAATAATAACAATGACAAGGCTGTCCATAACCTGTCTCCTCCACACATCTCTAAACCTGATCAAGAAAGTTTTTCAGATTTCAAGGAATATACCCATCTACCCTGTTCCCCTGCAGCTACTGTTCCAATGGTCCTCACTGGCCATAGTGGTGACCCCCTTAGACAGTAACTGGCATTTCTGAAAATGTTGACACATTGAAAGATGCAGTAAGTAAAGTAGACTGGGAGCAGTCAGCACTGCAGCTGCGAGGGATCAGGGCAGGAGAGTATACTTTTTATTTTTAAAACACCTACACATCATTATAAATTTATGTTACAAGCATGTCTTCTTCCAATGATAAGGGTTCTCCCATTGTGACAGACTGACAGAAAGACATAAAAGTGGGGAACGTTTACAGAAAATGCCTCCCTGAGAGAACTAATCCAAGTTCTGGACACTGCACTGGTAGCAATATAGGACCAAAGGACGTACAACCTGCAATTACCTTATGTGCATCAACAGTTTTAGACCATCCAAGAATAGGTATTTTACAAGCAATGAGAACATAAAAAGCTAAACCCTACAGGTGACCCGAGCCATTAGAACCAGCTCAGGCGGAGTATTGGAAAAACCTTTTTATGGAAACCATGAGAAGGCCACCTGTCATGTAGACGAGCACATGGATTGTTTTACGAGAGTCCATTTTATGGGTATACTTTTCCATGTAGGTCACTATGGGCTAACTTCAGCACATATTGCCTGTTCTTGGTGTTCTTGGCATTGCAGGCTAGACAACTGGCTGTCTATGAGTAGACTGACTTGATTAAAGGGGTACTCCAGTGAAAAACTTTATATATATATTTTTTTTAAAATCAACTGGTGCCAGAAAGTTAAACAGATTTTTAAATTACTTCTATTAAAAAATCTTAATCTTTCCCGTACTTATTAGCTGCTGAATACTACAGCGGAAATTCTTTTCTTTTTGAAACAAAGAACTGTGTGCTGACATCACGAGCACAGTGCTCTCTGCTGACATCTCTGTCCATTTTAGGAACTGTCCAAGGTAAAAGGAAATCCCCATAGCAAACATATGCTGTTCTGGACAGTTCCTAAAATGGACAGAGATGTCAGCAGAGAGCACTGTGCTCATGATGTCAGCAGACAGTTCTGCGTTTCAAAAAGAAAAGAGTTTCCGCTGTAGTATTCAGCAGCTAATAAGTACAGGAAGGATTAAGATTTTTTAATAGAAGTAATTTACAAATCAGTTTAACTTTCTGGCACCAGTTGATTTAAAAAAAAAATAAAAAAAAAGTTTTTCACCGGAGTACCCCTTTAATAAAGTCGGTCTACTCATAGACAGCCAGTTGTCTAGCCTGCAATGCCAAGAACGCAAAGAACACCAAGAACAGGCAATATGTGCTGAAGTTAGCCAATAGTGACCTACGTGGAAAAGTATACCCATGGCACCAGTTGTTTAAAAAAATAAATAAAATTTCACCGGAGTACCCCTTTAACAATTTTTTTTTCTCTAGTAAGCAATGCATCCTTACTATAGCGGTAAAACTGTTTAATAATGGATACCCCCCCAGTCGACTTCAATCACTACCCCACAGCTGGAGATCCATAGGTTGCGCCTTTCATATACCATACAGCCGGCACGCAAGCCAAGTTCAAAGTCAATTTCTTGCTTTTTAGTTTTTCTTTTTGTTTATTTTTTTTAAATTCCTGTACATAAATCAAGTGGTTTGAGATTAGACATTCAGAAAAGGGGAAACGTGAGGAGTGCAAAAACTGTGGAGGCCAAAAGTTCAAGTTCAATATAACAAAGTTTACTATACGTCAAGCACATAAAAGAGAGAGAGAGAGAGAAGGGTGTGAGCCGCAGGAAGAAGCAGCAGCCCCGCAGCAGATGGTTTGTGAGTAAGTGGGCGCTACGTGTGACATAGGAGCTGGTTGTTGACTATAGTTAAAAACAGAACAGAGGTCTATGGGGGGAGATTTATCAAAACCTGTACAGAGGAAAAGTTGCTCAGTTGCCCATAGCAACCAATCAGATCACTGCTTTAATTTTTAAGAGGAATTTTAAAAAATGAAAGAAGTGATCTGATTGGTTGCTATGGGCAACTCAGCAGCTTTTCCTCTTGACAGGTTTTGATAAATCTCCCCCTATAAGCCTACAACCATTGGATTCCTACAATCCCCATTTATCAGCTTCACCATTGGTGCCTGCCCATATATCCATGTTTAGGATGAAATTCTAGATCAGTGGTCTCCAAACAAGGGCCACCCAACTGGAGGACTACTTCTCAAAAATTAACAGTGGTATTCAACCTGTAGACCTCCAGATGTAGCAAAACTACAACGCCAAGCAGGCCCAGACAGCCGTTGGCTGTCCGGGCATGCATGGAGTTGTAGTTTTGTAATAGCTGGGGTTCCACAGTTTGAAGACCGCTGTCCTAGATGGTCAGCAGATCTCTCAGATCTAAAGTATATAGCAACCTTAAAGGGGTACTCCGCTGTTAAATCAACTGGTGCCAGAAAGTTATACAGATTTGTAAATGACTTCTATTTAAAAATCTTAATCCTTCCAGGACTTATCAGCTGTTGTATGCTACAGATGAAGTTCTTTTCTTTTTTATTTCTTTTTTCTGTCTGACCACAGTGCTCTCTGCTGACACCTCTGGCCATGTCAGGAACTGTCCAGAGTAGGAGCAAATCCCCATAGCAAACCTCTCCAGTTTTGGACAGTTCCTGAATCAGGATTAAGATGTTTTAATAGAAGTAATTTACAAATCTGTTTAATTTTCTGCCACCAGTTGATTTAAACAAAATGTTTTCCAATGGAGTACCCCTTTAAAGCTGGTAAATCTTAATCCTTTCAGTACTTATGAGCTTCTGAAGTTAAGGTTGTTCTTTTCTGTCTAAGTGTTCTCTGATGACACGTGTCTCGGGAACCGCCCAGTTTAGAAGAGGTTTGCTATGGGGATTTGCTTCTAAACTGGGCGGTTCCCGAGACACGTGGCATCTCCTCTGAGAGGCCGGAAGAAGAGGGTTGATCCGAGCGCTCCATGTAGACGCCTACTCCACCCGTGTCCCCAGACTCCTAGGATTGACAGCCATAGCCTAGCGGTGAGTGCATACTATCTTTTCTATATAATATTACATAGTTGTGGTGCAACTACAACTCCTATCATTTCCTGACAGTCTAACGCTATCATGGTTTGCTTGGAGTTTCACAACATCTAGATCAGCGTTTCCCAACCAGTGTTGCAAAACTGCAACTCGCAGCATGCCCGGACAGCCAACGGCTGTCCAGGCATGCTGGGAGTTGTAGTTTTGCAACAACTGGAGGAACACTGGTTGGGAAACACTGATCTAAAAAGCTATATAGTTTAGAGAAAACAGAGGCTATCCAGGATTAGGAAAAACAGCACCCCATCTGTCCTCAGGCTCTGTGCGGTATTGCAGCTCAGTTCCATCGAAGTGAATGAAGCCAAGCTGTAATACACCACACAACCTGAGGACAGGGGTGGCGCTATTTTCAGAAGAAATGTTTTTTCTTTTTTTCTATTTCTGGATAACCCGTTTAAACCTATGATTCCGTATGCAGCTTTGCACGTCCTCACTCCCCAGAGAAACAGGCGAGACGTGACAGAGGCCTTATTGCTGATAGACGACAATTTAAAGATGAGCGAACTTACAGTAAATTCAATTCGTCACGAACTTCTCAGCTCGGCAGTTGATGACTTATCCTGCATAAATGAGTTCAGCTTTCAGGTGCTCCGGTGGGCTGGAAAAGGTGGATACAATCCTAGGAAAGAGTCTCCTAGGGCTGTATCCACCTTTTCCAGCCCCCGGGAGCACCTGAAAGCTGAACTAATTTATGCAGGAAAAGTCATCAACTGCCGAGCCGAGAAGTTCGTGACAAATCTAATTTACTGTAAATTCGCTCATCTCTAACGACAATCTATAACCCCACATAACCGTGTCATTCAGTAGGACATCTCCATGCCGAGTCTTTTCTAGCTTTTGCTGAAAAACTTAGCTTATTTTTCATAGCAAGGACATTTCCTACAGTTTTGTCATTGTTACATATTTCGAATACTGCACCTTAACATATATATGTGTATATGTATATACTGTACTGTGCACACAAGCTACAGTAGGATAAAGGTAATGGTAGAAACGAAAACATTACTGCCAGTAAACAGAGATTATCCGAAGCTTAGTCACTCAGGATTGCATGTAAAACTGCACTAACCCCGCAGGTTCAGAAAGGACACGACTTATCACACGTGTTATCAGGAAGGAAAGTGTCGCGTGAAGTGGTGATGCCTGTGACCGCTACAGAAATATTAAAAAAATAGCTCAAACTGCATATATCTCTGTTGTAATGTGAACAGTGGTCACCACTTTGTGTTTAAGGGTATTTTCACAAAGGCAAACCTCTGCTGCCAGTTTAGCCGCGGCACATTTAGTTGATTCCAGTGGAGTCTGCAGCTAATTTTCCGCTGCGTATTTGAAAGGGTGCGGGCTCTACTTGGCTATACGCAGCAGATTTTCCACGGAGGAATTTACGCTGCGGAAAATCTTCCGCAAGCCCCATTGAAGTCAGTAGGGACTGTGGCGGATTTTCCGCAGCGTAAATTCCGCTGCGGACAATCTGCTATGGACAGCCCAGAAGAGCCCGCCCACTTTCAAATACGCAGTGGGAAACCCGCAAAAAAATCCGCCAGAGTGAACGTACCCTTAGGGTGCGTTCACACGCTATTACTAGCAGCAGGTTGCCTGCTGCGGGAATCCCACCAATCACGGCGATGCCTGGCTTTAACCCCTTAGACACCGCAATCAAATTTAATTGTAGCATTTAAAATGCAAGTAAAAATGTCCAGGCAGCTCTGTGAAAGTAATAACACCTAATCTGCCAAATTCAGGACCTGGGAAAGTGTCTACTTCCCTCCCTCACAAGCGTCTAGATAAAGTGTATGTGGTAGAAGAGCTTTTCCCACCACAGCAGAGCTGCGCAAAATTCATCATCCTGCTGCACCTTCTTGATAAATAAGATGCACGCTAGTCAAACCCACCACCCAAATAAACGTGGGAAAATAGCTCTACCGTAGACATTCTTTGATAAATCTGTGCCATGGATTTTTCAGAATTGAAAGAAAATAAGTCAAAATAAATGTAAAATTAAGGGGCCGACACATTTCCACACAGATTCTTCTCACTGAACAGAATATAGTGTGCATCACATCTGCATCAATATACATGCACAGATCTATTTGCAGTGTGAACATGCCCTCAAAGGAAAGCTGGGCATTTAGAGCTGTGTCAGGGGTAAATTGGAACTTTGCAATCTCTCTCTTGGGCACAAACGCCCATTTAGAAATGCTGCTTTTACCTCTGCCAAGATCTCCCATGCAGCAGTACCCTCAGTATAGTAAAACCTGATCGCACCACCGTTACATTTCACGGTTGCCTTTAAATTCCTTGAATTCATCCTGGATTTATTTAACTCATACCTACTGTTCAGAGCCCTTACACTTCATCCTCCTCTAGGTTAATGCTCGTCTGGAATGAGGGATAGATAGATAGATAGATAGATAGATATATATATTTATTTATTACACCCGGCCCCTGCACGCACATAAGTCAGGGTCTGTAGTATTCAGCACTGCAGCTCATTTCTAGCCAAGGGCAAAATGCTTAGCGCTGCAAATATCTACAGATAATTTTATGACTCACAAACCATAAAGATAATAAGTGGAGCAGGTACAGGTTAACTGAATTACAGCTCTTCTACAGCGAAATAATACATATGAAAATCTTTACTAAGCAGAAGACCGGTCAATAATGGGCAATTTGCAGGCCATGCTAAGCACTATGGGGGACGCGGCTCGGCGACACTTTGATCAATCTAGGCCATTGATCCATCATCTTAGTCTTTAAAGGGGTTGTCCACTTTAGGATACTTCACCTGCAATGGGTCTCCCTCTTGGACCCTCACAGTTTATTTTTTGTGGTTATATCGGGGCCTATTCTGACCAAAACCCTGCAGTTCTACTAAACCGGACTTCCAACACATGCCACAGAGATCTATAGTGTGCTAAGTTTTGTTCTGAAGAATTGCTGGGGGTCTGGATATAACATCTGGAATACAGGCAGAGGTAAAGTACACCCATCTGAACAAGGCCTTAAAGGGGTACTCTGGCGCTAAGACTGATCGAGGGGGTCCCGCCGCTGGGGACCCCCGTGATCTTGCACGCAGCACCCCGGTTACAATCAATCCCCGGAGCATGTTTGTTCCGGGTCTGATTACTGGCGATCACGGGGTCCAGAGCATTGTGACATCACGGCTCCGCCCCCTCAATGCAAGCCTATGGGAGGGAGCGTGACATCTGTAATCAGACCCGGAACAAACATGCTCCGGGGACTGATTGTAACCTGGGTGCTGCGTGCAAGATCACGGGGGTCCCCAGCAGCGGGACCCCCGCGATCAGGCATCTTATCCCTTATCCTTTGGATAGGGGATAAGATGTCATAGCACCAGAGTACCCCTTTAAAGAGGTTTTCCCACAACTAACACATCACCTACCCACAGTATTTTATCAGTCAGGATCCTACTGCTGGGACCCCCACAGATCACGAGAATGCAGGTCCCGTGTTCCCCAACCTGTGTGCCTCCAGCTGTTGCAAGACTACAACTCCCAGCATAGATTCATAGAATGGAAAAGTGAACGACTCCAATCACAGATGACATCACTTGGTGTAACTGTATGTAATTACTGATATGGTCTGCGGAACCTGTGCAGAGCCAGGTCACCACTATATAGGCACTGTATGGGGGGATTTTAGTCTGTACAGTAACCCCCCGACCTACGACCCCGGCCCCGACATATGATAAAAAATCGACATACGATGCTTTTATATGTCGGGGCCATCGCATTAACTGCTATCCGACAGCACAAAATGCTTAAGCTGCTGTCGGATAGCAGTGTAATGTGCCCCAGCAGGTTCACTTACCTATTCCCGATGCTCCGGGTCCACTTCGCGATCCTCCGGTGTCTTGCGCATCTTCTCCAGGGTCCGGGCCTCGCTTTCCGGCGTCGTTATTACGTCACTACGCACGCCTCGCCGGCGCAGCAGCGTAATAACGTCACCAGAAAGCGAGGCCCAGACCCTGCAGAAGATGCGCAAGATACCGGAGGATCGCGAAGAAGACACCGGAGCAGCGGGACAGCATCGGGAGCCCCTGGGACAGCATCGGGAGCGGTGAGGACCTGGTGCGGAGCAGCGGGGACAGGTGAGTACAGCTTCCTATACTTTACATTGCACGGATCCCTCAACATACGATGGATTCGACAAACGATGGGTCGTTTGGAACGAATTACCATCGTATGTTGAGGGATCACTGTATACAGTGGTTTTATTCAGAATCAGGATGATATTAACCAGTGTAAGATTGGGACAAATCACACATGAGATATTCACTGCAAAAATGTTACCAGACCATGGCATACTGTATATACTCAAGTATAAGCCGACCCGAATATAAGCCGAGGCCCCTAATTTCACCCCAAAAACCCAGGAAAAGTTATTGACTCGACTATAAGACTAGGGTGGGAAATACATCATCCCGACCACGGTCATCATTCCCCCCCCCCCCCCCCCAATATCATCACCAGCTGTCAATCCCTTCTCAGTGGTCTTCAACCTGCGGACCTCCAGATGTTGCAAAACTACAACTGTCCGGGCATGCTGGGAGGTCCGCAGGTTGAAGACCACTGATAAAGGGATTGACAACCGGTGATGATATTGGGGGGGGGGGGGGGGGGGGGGAAATGATGACAGGCGGTGATGATGACAGGCGGTGATGATGTAGGGGGGGGGGGGGGGGGGGGGGGGATGATGTATTTCCCACCCTAGTCTTATAGTCGAGTCAATAACTTTTCCTGGGTTTTTGGGGTGAAATTAGGGGCCTCGGCTCATATTCGGGTCGGCTTATACTCGAGTATATACGGTATGCCATGGTCTGGTAACATTTTTGCAGTGAATATATCATGTGTGATTTGTCCCAATCTTACACCAGCCTAGACCTGGCTTACAAAACTGGTTGTGCACAGCATTTGAAAAAAGTCGCACATTTTGTAGCATAAAATATCACAGATGAGGAACCATACAATATGGTGCACTGAAAAAACGTGTACTAGCACCATACTTATCACCTGCAATTCAACCATTTGACAAATTTGGCACACATACACATTGCCACTACACAAATAAAAAGGTGGAAAAAAAATAGTTTGCCTATTTCACCCCTTATAATCTAGGCGCCTTTACTCCTCACCGACTATTTTATGTGTGACCGGACCCCTTACAGTCACAGAGGTCACTTTTTATGGCATGAGCACTTAGCTGAACAAACATTTGACAGAAGACCAATAATGTCACAGATTAGTCCTAGCACTCAATTCCAAAGGAGAACAAAGCAACTATTTTCCAATCTGAAAGTTGGCACCAAAAGGCATGCCCAAAAATGTCCTAGTGTGGACATGAACAAGAACTTGGTACTACAGATCCAGATGGGACAGCTCCTTATATTAAGGCTAAGGACTCCCTTGTTCTTCTCGAAAATCACGTGTCATATTTCCCCTTTAGGCCATGTTCACATGGCGGAATTCTGCCAAGCTTGCTTAACAGTATTTTGAAATTCCGCTGAATTGTAGTGGAATTCCACGTTCTCTAAACACAGAATTCTGCTGAAATTCAAGCCCATCGAGTGCAATGGGTTTCCGACTGCAATTCCCCAAATTTAACTGGTCTTTATTTTCCAGAACGCAGAAATTCCGCTGTATAAATGGGACATCACAATCCCATTTAAAGGAAAACGGTAACCAGTTTACCCGCACTAACCCAATACACTGGGTTATAGTGTGGGTGAACAGGAGACCAATGCGGGGTCTCGGACTGCTATACCTACCTAGTTATATCAGTCCGGAGCTCAAATCCCCCAAAGGTCCCCCCTCTTCCAGTGCTTACTTGCGCTTTGAGGCGCGCCCGCCAGCTAGATTTAAATATTCGGAAGCCCCGGTCACGTGACCGCTCAGTAGACACGAGCGCTCACTTGACCAGTGCTTATAAATATTCAAATCCAGCCGGCGGCCCACCTCAAAGCGTAAGTCAGCGCTGGAAGAGGGGGGACCTTTGGAGCTCCGGACTGCAGGTAGGTATATAATCAGATACTGGTGTATCGGGTTATAGTGCGGGTGAACGGGTGGCCGTTTTCCTTTATGTGAATGGGCAGCAAATATCGGCAGAATTTCCTGCTGAATTCCGCACAGAAATTCCGTCGTCTGAACATGGCCTTAGGGTTAATAAAGTCAATGGGTAGCAAAATAATATATGCAGCTGATTTCGCTAACCATTAACTTCCATATATGGAAAATATGAAGCAGCAAATATACAGCAAAATAAGGCACGGCTGACCCTACCCATATACAACCGGGTAGCTCTATTATGGGGGTAATATTGATCTCAGTCAAGCAGCACAATCATTAAAGGGGTATTCCAGGCCAAAACTTTTCTTTATGTATCAACTGGCTCCGGAAAGTTAAACAGATTTGTAAATTACTTCTATTAAAAAATCTTAATCCTTCCAATAGTTATTAGCTTCTGAAGTTGAGTTGTTGTTTTCTGTCTAACTGCTTTCTGATGACTCCCGTCCCGGGAGCTGTGTAGCTCCTATGGGGATATTTTCCCATCATGCACAGCTCCTGGGACGTGACATCATTATTGAGCAGTTAGACAGAAAACTTCAGAAGCTAATAACTATTGGAAGGATTAAGATTTTTTTAATAGAAGTAATTTACAAATTTGTTTAACTTTCCGGAGCCAGTTGATATATATAAAAAAAAGGTTTTGCCTGGAATACCCCTTTAAAGAAGTACTGCAGCCAAAATTTACTTATCCCCTATGCACAGGATAGGGGATAAGTAGCTGATCGCGGGGGGTCCGACCGTTGTGACCCCCTGCAATCTCTGGAATAGGACCCAGCTCTGAGTGAGGAGCATGAAATGTTCTATTATCTTATCTTAGAGGTGTTCTTGATTAGAAAGCCATGGCAGTATACTTTATATACTGTGATATAACCAGTAGCCGGGCTGCGGTGCTCACTGTCTGGCCTTCGCTACATCATGTGCAGTATCCTGTCTAGTTGTAGATGATTATTACATATAATTTTTTTTATTTTATTTTTTTTAATAGGAGGTTGTGGTATATATTGATCCATTTGTAAGAAGGGTCTTCTGGTTAAAGTGATCTCCCATCTATGATTATTATTTAAAGATGTATTGCAGCCAAAATGTATTTATCCCGTATCCACAAGACCCCGTGATCTCTAGAACAGGACCCCGGCTCTCTCAGTAAGAAGCGTGTGTCGCCTACGTGTAGACGGCACACATGCGATATGAGAGCGCCGCTGTATTTGGGTCTTTTTGGTGCTCCTATAGAAATCAATGGAGCGTGTGCGGTGGGATCATAGATAGGTGATCACTTTAACCAAAAGACCCTTCTTAGGGTGCTTTCACACTACGATTGTAGTGTACGGTTGCTGGATCCGGTTGGGAGGGGCGAAAACCGGCCGCTCCCGTATCCCAGCCGGATCCAGCCTGAACCCCATTCATTTCAATGAGCCGACCGGAGTCAAACGCTGACTCCGGTTGTCTCATTTTTGCCCCGTATACAGTTTTCTGACCGGACCTAAAACCGTGGTATACCACGGTTCTAGGTCCGGTCAGAAAACCGTATTCGGGGAAAAATGAGACAACCGGAGTCAGCGTTTGACTCCGGTCGGCTCATTGAAAGGAATTGGGTTCGGGCTGGATCCGGCTGGGATACGGGAGCGGACGGTTTTCGCCCCTCCCAACTGGATCCAGCAATCGTACACTACAAACGTAGTGTGAAAGCACCCTTACAAATGGATCAATATATGCCACAACCTTCTATTAAAAAAAAAATAATAATAAATTATATATTTATTATCTACAACTAGACTACAGCACATGATTCATGTAGCAAAGGCCAGACAGTGAGCACCGCAGCCCGGCTACTGGTTATATCACAGTATATAAAGTATACTGCCATGGATTTCTAATCAAGAACACCGAGGAATCTCTTAGATAAGATAGTAGAACATTTCATGACATGGCATTCTGAGGAAGAAGTCAAAGAATACTCTATGGTATGCACAGCATGGGAAAAAAAAAGTGCCGCCACAATCACAAAAGGTGTATGCCACCTAATACTGCGATGACGATTTAAACCAGGGCACGCAAAATAGCATTAGGGAGTTAACGCGCCGTGTCTTTAAAATAAACATTAGTCCATCAGCCCTAATCTCCTTTCACAAAGGCCAGTGCTGGGACATGGATCACCGACAATTCTACACATATCTAATTGAATTATTCGCATTGGGGACAGTATGGTCAACGTTGAGTGGTCTGATATTTACATTTCCTTGTCCTTTTTTTAAGTCTGATACCGGAAACACTGCACGACCATAGTCCCCCCCCCCCCCCCCCCCCCCCAAATCTAAAACGCCCATTGCTGTGCTGGCTGCTATTTTGAGGGCGATAAACACTGACTCATAGGAGATGACGACTCAGTGATGGGATCATGTTCTCCAGAAGGCCAATGCTCTTACAGATAACGTAAATCATCCCACCTTCATAATCTGAGATTATAAAAATACCTATATATAAACAAAACAGGGAAAACAACTATAAAAAGCCCGGAGTGCAACGCAGCCGAAAGGGTCTGGCATAGGCTGCTGGATGACGCCGGTTCTTGGAAACTACAAGTCTGAGCAAGGACTCGGTAGCCAATTTGTTACTGAGCTTTCTGTGATCTGTAGTTACTCCAGACAGTAACTATGTATAAATCTAGGTTTTCTAAACAGAGTGCGTCCACTTGTTGCAAAACTACAACTCCCAGCATGCCCGGACAGCCATCGGCTGTCCGTGCATGCTGGGAGTTGTAGTTTTGCAACAAGTGGATGCACTCTGTTTAGAAAACACTGGTCAAACTTGTATAGGAACAGACAATAAAGGGTATGTATACATTGTTCTTCTGACGTGTCAAGTAGCATCTCGGAGGGTCCAGGCATTAGAACTATCACCAACCAACATCTACAAAAAAAAAAAAAGGGACTATCACTCTCAACATCCCTTGGCGCTAGTAACATGGGGATACCCTTGTGAGTCTAAGCTGGTCACACACAATAGATACATGTCAGCTGAAAGAGGATGACCACGTAGTGTATATGGGGCCCTTGACTCTTCTCCGACAGAAGACTTTGCAGAGAGAATGATCAGGCATGTTGGCTTTCAACTGCCCCATCCATTTCGTCACAGGAAGATAATCCAGTCCCAGGAGGTGTCTGGCAGCCGATATCTCCTCTCCCCTTTGTGTATGGAGGGATCAGGAGAGATGGCTGTCAGCAGTGGTCTTCAAACTGTGGACTTCAAAGCTGCTGCAAAACGAAATCTCCCAGCATGCCCAGACAGCTGTTGGGGCATGCTGGGAGTTGTAGTTTTGCTACATCTAGAGGTTGACAGTTTGGAGACCACTGCTCTAGAGGTATCATTTTTACATGTTCAGTTTCAGGGTATGTTCAAAAGAAGCGGATATATATATATATATATATATATATATATATATATATATATTTTTTTTTTATTTTTTTTATTATATTATATATATTTATTATATTATATATTTTTTTTTAATATACATATACATATTTTTTTTAATCTTCTGATATATGTGGCATATATTGCTTCTATAACCTGTGACTCACTGGAGAACCACAGGTTGGAGAACGCTGGTCTAAGATGAGTTGGTTATTGTAATCATTGATGTTCTTCAACGCAGAACATGTACTCTGACCCAGCTTTTCCATACTCCTGATTGGCAAACCCATCCAAATATGCAGACATAGGTTGGAGGAATATATCTAGCTGCATATAGACAGGGCTGTCATTAGAGCTACACTAACACACACACATATATATATATATATATATATTTGAGGGATCGACCGATTATCGGTTTGGCCGATATTATCAGCCGATATTCACGATTTTGGACATTATTGGTATCGGCAATTACCTTGCCGATAAAGTCACGCCCCCCGCCTCCCCGGACAGAGACCGCCGCTGCCCCATTGCCTCCCCCATCCCCTCCCTCATCCCCGGTTTTATAATTACCTGTTCCCGGGGTCCGCCCTACTTCTGGCTCCTGCGACGTCCTACGGGGGAAACAGCCGATAACTTATACCGATATTCCCGTATAAATTATCGGTTATCGGCCTGAAAGGTCACAGATTATCGGTATCGGCCCTAAAAAAATCTATATCGGTCGATCCCTAATATATATATATATATATATATATATATATATATATATATATATATATATATATATATATTATATATACACACACACACACGCTATATATACACTATATATTTTTAATTATTTAATTAACTTATTTATGTCTTTGTATAGTACACGAAGATAAATTAAGAACTGCAGTGCCATGTAAATAAAAACCACAGCTATTGCGTATTGATAGCACAACACAAGGCAAATGGCAAACCCAGCTCTGCGACGAATTTGAATTTTGGATATGAATTTTAAAAAGTGCCTCAACACCACATATCTAAAGTAAGAAAATCGTCATTATTTGGTGAACGCGAAGCGTGAAGTGACGCTGAATGGCCGCTTCTCTGCGCTATTTTTGGTAAGGAGGGATCACAATTTGTTCCAAGGCTAAAAGAACCAATTGTTCTGTCTCCAACATTTGTGTTACATGAAATGTGACATCTTAAATTGCAATATAAGGGCAAAACAATGCAGGGGAAGCCAGCTGTGGTTAAAGAAAACCGCACTTGTGTGATGACTACAACCGTAACTTGGGAGTGCTGCCAGTTATTGGGCCGTCAGCATGAGTCACTGGAACAGTCATTTTCCCTCCTGTACATGACTTTGAGGTTGTTCTGTACTATGTAACCCCCATCACCCCTCCAAGGAGATTAACTGCGGCTGCCACACGCAATAAATCAAAAACCCCAACAGTCAAGCATTGTGAAAGCACGGTCTGGTCTGCGGAGCTCGCACTCTATGGGGGAGATTGATCAAAACCTGTCCAGTTGCCCATAGCAACCAATCAGATCGCTTCTTTCATTTTTAACAAGGCCTCTGCAAAATGAAAGAAGCCATCTGATTGGTTGCTATGGGCAACTGGGCAACTTTTGATAAATCTCCCCCTATAATCACATGCAATCGTGTTAGATTGTTTGACATTTGCTGCTTCTACTGACAGCAAACTATATTGGGGATATACCAACATACATACGTCCTGACTGTAAATCAGTGTTTCCCAACCAGGGTGCCTCCAGCTGTTGCAAAACTACAACTCCCAGCATGCCTGGACAGCCTTCGGCTGTCCAGGCATGCTGGGAGTTGTAGTTTTGCAACAGCTGGAGGCACCCTGGTTGGGAAACACTGATGTAAAGCACTGGGGTGAAACACAAATTAGACATGATAGTCTGCAGATTATTCGTAGGATCCAAACATTACAACCACTTGATAGTAAAGCTCTGCAGAATATGTTGGTGCCATATCTGTATATTTTTATTATTCCCCTAGACCAGTGGTGTTCAACCTGCGGACCTCCAGATGTTGCAAAACTACAACTCCCAGCATGCCTGGACAGCCGTTGGCTGTCCGGGCATGCTGGGAGTTGTAGTTTTGCAACATCTGGAGGTCCGCAGGTTGGAGACCACTGCCCTAGACGGTAAAGCACAACAGTATACCTTGATGCTTTGTAAATATACACTACTTTTAATAGAAAAGCTCTTTGGTATATGTTGGTGCCATATCACTATTGTGGTATTACTTCTCTTGATTGTGAAGCACTACAGCAATGTTTCCCAACCAGTGTGCCTCCAGCTGTTGCAAAACTACAACTCCCAGTATGCCCAGACAGCAGAAGGCTATCCGGGCATACTGGCAGTTGTAGTTTTGCAAAACCATTTAGTATATATTGGTGCCATAAGAACAGATCACACTGGGAGTTGTTGTTATGCAACAGCTGGAGGCACCCTGGTTGGGAAACACTGGTGTACTCTGTGGGGTTTTACAATTTGGAACAGTAATAACATCATTTTGATATAGCACCAACATAGACCGAAGTGCGTTACTTTTAAGAGGAAGCAGTGATATGAATGTACCTCCAATATCTAACATTATATAAGAGAGCGCAGTGTTTCTCAAGCAGTGTGCCTCCAGCTGTTGCAAAACTACAACTTCCAACATACTGTTGCAACCATTTCCCAGCATGCCCGGACAGCCAGACATACTGCTGGGAGTTGTAGTTTTTCTATATAGACGTCATATAGTAGTGCCATACCAATATATAGTTATACCCACAGCGGGTAAAGTTCTGCTCTACAGTATGTGTTGGTGTCATCTATACAGTATGGGTTGGTGAGATATAGATAGATAGATAGATAGATAGATAGATAGAGAGAGAGAGAGTTGTGAAAGGACCGCAGCACTCGAATATATATATATATATATATATATTTTTTTTTTATTTTTTTATTTTTTATTTTCTGCCTACAAAGTTAAGCTAAGTTACTAAATCTGCAAGATTGTACAATACTGTAGTATAGGTTGATGCCATATCTATATACTGGTATCACTGCCCAGATCAGTGTGCCAAGGCTGTCCAGGCATGCTGGGAGTTGTAGTTTTGCAACAGCTGGAGGCACACTGGTTGGGAAACACTGTGCTCTCTTATATAATGTTAGATATTGGAGGTACATTCATATCATTGCTTCCTCTTCGGTCTATGTTGGTGCTATTTCAAAATGATGTTATTACTGTTCCAAATTGTAAAACACCACAGAGTACACCAGTGTTTCCCAACCAGGGTGCCTCCAGCTGTTGCAAAACAACAACTCCCAGTGTGATATGTTAATATGGCACCAACATATACTAAATGGTTTTGCAAAACTACAACTCCCAGCATGCCCGGACAGCCGAAGGCTGTCCGGGCATGCTGGGAGTTGTAGTTTTGAAACAGCTGGAGGCACACTGGTTGGGAAACAATGGCGTACACATAGGTGCTATACTAATACACACTATTACCATTTAGTATATGTTGGTGCCATATGAACATATCCAACACTTCCAAAGCACTGCAGTATATGTTGGTGCCATTTTTGACAGCACTGCAGTATAGGTTGGCGCTATAAAAGTATTAGTAATATAAAAACATTATTATTTTTGTTGTGAACAATAACAATAAACAACAAGATACAATGTAACAAATGAAGATGCAACAAACAAGTCTGAGCGCACACCCTGACAATAACAAAGTCTGCAACCTAGTTTCACTCCCCCACCCTGCTCCATTGTGACAGCTCAGGTTGGAGCCCCCTCCAGGGTAGTGCAGACCCCCATTTCCTGTAAGTACCCCCTCCCCAATCCCCGGGGGCAGGGCAGATAACCCCCAGCTGTGTCATGTCACAGTGCCAGCTCCACATACAGCATTACCTCATTGCTATCAGGTCTGATCACAATCCCAGACATCCCCCCCAGTCTGCTCCACA